>NW_015113263.1:164860-167051 GCF_001443285.1 Poecilia latipinna | reverse complement strand
TTCCTGTTCCCGTTCCTGTTCCCGACCGCTTCCTGTTCCCGTTCCTGTTCCCGACCGCTTCCTGTTCCCGTTCCTGTTCCCGACCGCTTCCTGTTCCCAGACCGCTTCCTGTTCCCAGACCGCTTCCTGTTCCCGACCGCTTCCTGTTCCCGACCGCTTCCTGTTTCCTCTGGAGTCCAACGGTTGGATCTCAGGCTCTTTCCTTCTCTGCTCAACAACGTCTGATCTCTCAGTATAAACGTTTCTGGCGGCTGCTGATCTCACCTTCCTGATTCCCTGCAGACAGTCCAGCACTGTGAGGTTGTAGGTGCAATTCCCAAAGGAGGCGTCCCTGCAGAGACACAGAACGTCAGTAAAGATACAGACGAGTTGATTTTAGCAAAATAAAAACCAAAATAATCCGATTTATTGGAGAGATGAAGGAAAACTGATCACAGCAGATCATTATGCGGCTTTGCATCAGGAGAAAATGTCGCGTTGATCCCAAAAGGCTAGTTTAGCATGGGTACATTAGCAGCTAGTTAGCGTTAGCCTAAACCACTTCAGAGACCGTAATGAAGACGTCTGCATGCGACCCAAACTTTGCCTGACAGAAAATCCTGTGAGTAATAAAAATTAAACATGAAATTAAAAAGTCCTCCCACGATACGATTTAAGACCTGGGATTAACGTACTTAAGGCCAACTTACATTTTTTAAGTGAATTTAAGCCATTTTAAGGCCTTAGCTTTAGATCCATGTATTTGTGGCTCCCTGATTGGACGGGCTTTAAATCAACTCCAGAACCTGCTGCCAGTTTTAGAGAAACTTTCTTTAAACAGTGGAACCAGAAAAAGTCTCAATCTGTCAACAAGACGAGGATTTTAATCCATCACATGCGTCCAGTTCTTACATTTCATATCAGAAATGTGGTAATAAAGGTTTGAGTTGTTTGTCAACAACTTGGGAAAACATGTTTTTCATTTCACATAAAGCTGCTTAAGTCTGGGTGTAGTGATGAAGTTTGACCTGAACCCTCTGGCTCTGGTTCTGAACTGTCTGAACCAGAACCTCTGATTGCACAGATATTCTCCTACGAAGGGAGAACCAGAACTTTCTCACTCAGAAACTCCAGATTTGGTTGCTTTTCCTATTTGAGGAAAAACTTCTTTAAAACTAACTTCACGTTGCTGCTAACAGGATCTGGGGGGTTCAGGAAGCCCGGCGGTCATTTTCCGTGCGGTCAGTGAAGGCCTCACTCGGTGGGCGTGGCCTGTCCGCATCATGTTTAATCCATCAGAGCTCCTCATGAGGCCGACAGAACAAAGTCTTCCTCCTCTCAGCGGCTCCGCTGTTATGTAACCGCGCAGTGTGTTGATGGCAACAAAAAGCCCTTTATCTCTCACACACACACACACACACACAGGCTGTGCTCCTCTGTTTGGGTCAGCGGTGGCTTGAACTCCAGTTCTCCCAGTCTCCTTACTGGTGGAACTGGACTCAGCTTCCTCCTCCAGCTTTTATCAGAAGTTCCTTCCAGGACAGGAAGTCTGATGATGTCATCGGCTTGAAAAGTGAATCTGAGGGTAAATATTTCCTCTGCTGCTGCCAGCTGAGCGTCGGCCATCAGAGCTCACATGTTTGGTCTGGTTCTGGTTCTGAAGACGTGAAAACATTCCTGACTGTTTTGTTTCCGTTTTAAATGAAATAATCGTTTTAAACATTTGGGTTTTTCCTGTCAGGAACAAGCAGCCAGAAGGAAACTGGAGCTGGAACATTTCCGCTCTGAACTCACCAAAAAGCTTTGAGGAAACCTTTAAATCCTCGCAGCAGGAATCACTTCCTGCCTCTGAAGTCGTTTGGTCAACTTTTAAATCCAGGTTCTCTATAATCAGCTGAACCAGAGCAGCTAAACTTTCACCTCTGAATCCTGCAAACATCCTGCAACCATCAACTCCTCCTGCTAATAAACGCCAGCAGATTCACCATAAATCTCTCTGGAACAACAAAAGGTGCTTAAGACTGAATTTTAGTGCAACTGGAGGAAGAAAAGTTAACAAGGAAAAGTTTCACCAAGTTATTTAAATGTTTTACAAACATCCAGAACCTCTGCAGGTTCTCTATCTCTCTCACACACACACACACACACACACACACACACACACACACACACACACACACACACACACACACACACACACACACACACACAC
>NW_015113263.1:151423-161798 GCF_001443285.1 Poecilia latipinna | reverse complement strand
CACACACACACACACACACACACACACACACACACACACACACATCATTTGGTTTTTATTGGGATAAAAATAAATGTTTCGATTAAAATCTACTGCAGTGGTATTTAGTTTGTGGCAAAATGCTGTAAGGCTGCGACGA
The DNA here is from genome assembly GCF_001443285.1 of Poecilia latipinna. Taxonomy (NCBI): domain Eukaryota; kingdom Metazoa; phylum Chordata; class Actinopteri; order Cyprinodontiformes; family Poeciliidae; genus Poecilia; species Poecilia latipinna. Next base: position 161,659 of record NW_015113263.1, on the reverse strand, counting down.
GCTCATAAAAACTATCAAAGGGAAACAAACTAAGAACAAGTTACAGGCGATTAAATATGCAAATTAATAACAGAAACCAGTAAGTTAATTTAGTTATACTTTATAAAAGATATCCATATTCATTAAAAATCTAATTATCCTGATAAAAACAGTAAAACTATATAAATGACACATTACACCTGAAATACCCTGAGAGTCAGGCAGCAACTAGCAACTATTTTAATAATCGATTATTCTGACGATTAATCAATAAAACAATCAGGACATAGTTTCAAAACGTTTGGTGATGGAGCAGAAGGGTCGGCTGTCTGCCATGTGTTGGTGGTGTGTCTTAGTGGTAGTTATTGAAGAACATTTATTTTACACCAGGATCTTAACGTCGATCCTGCAGTGATTTTTACGTAGGTCTATAAAAATGATTCAACCTCAATCCTTTTCAAATAGGACAATAAACATTTTATTCCCTAAATTGTAGCGTTCCTTTAGTGAATAAAACAGGTAAAAGTGTTTTATCTTAAATGCTGAATGTAGATACATTTTATAGTTTACTTACTGTGCAGTGGTTTTACAGCAAATTGCTTTTTAAGTGCATGCTGCAGTTAAAGATTGATTATTAAACCAGTTGATTATTAATGTGATTAATGGTGTCAGTCCTCCGTGCCAGCAGTGTGTGTGTGTGTGTGTGTGTGTGTGTGTGTGTGTGTGTGTGAGACGGCGACTCACCTGAAGGGCAGGTAGGCGGCGTTGGAGCCAGAGATCAGCGCTCTGAAGGCTTCCTCTGGAGTCTTCTTCAGGTAAATCACCTGCAGGAAGGAAAAGCATCGTGACATCATCAGACCCAGAAGGGAAATGAAGCGGCGCTGCTGCAGGAAACACCGGCTGCGGTTCCTTACAGCTGTCCAAAGTCACATTTAGGAAATAGATCTGCTCATGGAAACACGACAATTTGGAAAAATTTACATTTTATGATAAAAGTTTTGGAGCCAGGATGAGGTGGAAATTGGTTTATTTCATAAAACTGCAATTAAAACTATTTTTTAGCCTCATAAGAGTCACTTGATCAACAACCGGACGTTACTACTGGTGGAAACGAAGAACGAGAAGAAGAAGGTGGTGGTGGAGCGGCTTGTTTATTAATGACTCATTGTGTCAACAATCTTATTCATGTTGTGTTTCTTATTTAAAGGAAATAATGTTATTTTAACTTTAGCGTTCGCCGTCATGACAGCAAAAGTTTGCTGGGCGATAAATTGTCCCAAAATTTATTACGATAAAATGATAATGTTGTTTTGAGGCCATTTCTAAGTAATATAACGCTAATAATAATGAACAAACACATTCTCAAACTTTAAATTCTAATGAACATTTAACTCCGGCACTATAAGACAATTTAAATATCAGAAATAAACAAACAAAATTAATTATGGAAACAAAACTGCCTTTCAAAATAAGGGCTATTTAAGACCAAAACACCAGACTGAAAACTTTTATCATCCAGTTTTTGGTAGAAAGAGAGAAAAGAGGAAAACATGCGATTAATTGATTAATTGATTTATTGATTAATTGGTTTACTGATTAATTGATTTATTGATTAATTGATTTATTGATTAATTGACTTATTGCTGATTGACAAAGTTTTGCACACATTTTAATGGAAACATTTCTGATTATCTGAAGGTTCTGGTTGATCCTGTTGAACTTCGACGCCGTCTTAGAGACAAGCAGAGGGAAGGCTGGAAACCGTTCTGCATCAGAAAATATGAAGAACTCTTATTGTTGCGGTTCTGGCCGGGTCCGACCCGGTCTGATTGTGTCGGAGCCAGAAGCCGCTCCGTGAACACAATCAACTTTTGTTTCAGCACCATCAAATATTCAACGTGCGAAACGCAGCAGGAGAGAGTGTGTGAGTCTAATGTCCCACCTGCAGAGTTCTGGACCAGAACCAGAACCAGAACCAGCTGGGTTTCTGGTTCTGAACCTTCTAGACTGGACTGGGACTCCAGAACTAGAAGATCCTGAACAACAAAGATCCAACAAAACCAGAACTAAGCAGAAAGCAGAACGGATCATTTAATGTAGAAATGTTGGGTTGAACGTTGGATAAGGATCATAAATCTTAATTCTTAATTAATAAATCATGAATCTAAATAAAGACAATAAATCAATTAATCACATGATCAAAATTTTTACCAAAATCTGGATGTTTAAATCTTCAGTCTGATGTTTTGGTCTCAGTTTCTCTTTTTTTAAGGATAATTTTGTGACTTCATGATTCATTTGATTTGTTGTTTTTATTTATTTTGGACATTTTAAATGTCTTCAGTTCCAATGATAAATGTTTATTATTAAAGTTTATTGATCTTTGAGCAATTTTTATCATTATATTACCTGAAAATGGTCTCAAAACAACAACATTATGGTTTATTGAAGTAATTACTGAGTTTATCATTCAGCTCTACATACGGCCAGACAGAGATTTACAGAGCAGCAGCAAAAGTAAAGGAGGAGGATTAGCAGTGCCTGGATGTTGAGCTGTTAGCATGTCACAACGCTCATGAGACTGGTAGACTGACTGTCTTCAGTCAGAGGCATATTTAGAGTCACTGCAGGACTGACTGCTACTGGAGATCCATCAGCAACAACGGTTTGAAGAGTCTTAGATGAAATTAGTTACAAAACGTAATTTCTCTCTTTGGGATAAATAACTGAATTGTTTTCTGCAGATGGTTTTGTAAAGTCAAAGCTAACCAGTTAGCATGCAGCTGGAAACAAACATCCCACTAAAACAGACAAGTTTCATCAGCTCTACTGGGGGTTAAATAATACAAATCTGAGAATATTTTATCATCTTTGGTCAAAACTCAAAGCTTTTTAGAGCAAAAAATGAGAGAAAAATCAGATTTTGGAGTTTATTTTAGAAAACCGTGATGTTCTTGTTTGTCTCTATAAACAACCAGCAGTTTTTCTCCAGTTTTTAAAGTGATGGTGGGATGTGCTGAGAGTCGGACTCACGGCGTAGCCGCCGATCAGCACGGCGGCGTTGGCGCGCTTCCTCTGGTCGAAGCTGGTGTAGTGAACGATTCTCTTCCTGGTCAGCGTGAACGACTGCACAGAAACACAAACACAGTTACTCGTCGTTTTCCTTCATTCCAACAGAAGCCGAGCGCTTTCTGTGCGTTATGAACGTGTGAACTGATGACTGAATTAAAGCCGGTCGGGTTCAAACTGCAGCGGCTGAATCAGAGGAAACGGCGAGCTACAGATTCTCTCAGCCGACTGTTAAACCGTCAGCTGCCTCCGTTTTCTCATTAGAGGCTCCGTGATGAACCCACTGGACCCGGATCGGCCCGCCAACACCGGCAGGAGAGCTCATTAGAACCCAGATGACAACATAACGCTAAGCACTGCAGACCAGCAGCATTACAGAGCGATGGGAAGAAAGTAAAAGCTGGTTCTTCTTGGTAATGAAATGATGAAAAGTCTGGCAAACATTTGTGTTCAGCTGCCAAAGAGTGAAGACTTCAAGGTTTATTACTTTTTACTTTTGTGTTTTTACCATGTGAAGCACTTTGACCTGCCTTGTTGCTGAAATAAACAATGAAACTTGATTTATTTATTATATTTTATGTTGTACAATAAGTGCTTACTTTCATTTAAATAATTTTCCATAAACAACTTCCTATGGAAAAAAATTAATCCTGATTTTGTAAATGTTTCTCTTTGTTTTTAAACCTACAAACAGAAATAAAACTGTACTTTTTAAGAAATGACCACAAATCAGATTGTTATTATAAATGTCTAAGTTGTGTTTTACTAAAAGTTATGTAACATTTATGGCTCTAAACAAGTTTTTATTTTTGTCTCTTCAGACGTTCAGAGCAGTGAGTGACATCAGCACCCAGTGAGTCTGACTGGTTTAAATGGGAACCAGCTGCAGGTGAACCCAGATCCTCCGTCAGTGTGATGAAACATGATCCGACTCGGAGAAAGTCACGCCGATCCGGACCGTCCGGTCGCCTGAGGAATCCGGGCGCCACGGCAACCAACACAAACACAGAGGAAGCGTGTTTAACGGTGTCTCGGCGGGAGGTTGCGTCACGCTCGCATCGCTCCGCGCCGCATTCAGGACATTCCTGCACAGGGAGGATCAGCAGCAGAGAAACTCACCTTCAGCTTCTTGTTGAGCTTGCAGCAGTATCGGTAGAGCATGGCCAGGTTCAGCGGCCCGAAGTCTGCGTAGAAACTGGGCAGAAACACAAGAGAAACGGCATGAAGCCGAGTCCGCAGACCGGAAACAGGAAGTAACGCTGACGATCCCCACTGCAAGTCCAGAAATACATCCTGCATGTGGGAAGGTTTCAGAACGATCCAAACATCCAGCAGGTCGCTCCAAACTCAGCTGAAACTTCTGACGGAAAACTGGTTTTCACTGAAAAATATTAAAATATTCTCTTTTGTTTACATTTGTTCTCACACAGCATGAAAGCTGCATGATATCATAATAACTCAGTTCATCGCATGATAAAGAAGGCGGTTTTGTTTCCAAATCCGTTTTATTTATAGCTACAGTTTTGCCTTTTTTAATCTCGTTTTATCGTTTTTGTTCATTTATTCTGGATGTTTAAAATGTCTAAACATTAAGTTTTAGTGGCATCAGAGGGTAAACCTGCGTCATCATGCAATATTATCGTTTAACACAGAGGTGTCCAATGTGCGGCCCGGGGGCCATTTGTGGCCCATGGAATGATTTTGGACGGCCCTTGATCACAGTTCAGGAACAACCTAAATTAAAAATTAAAACATTTTTGCAATTACAATTAAAAAGAAAAAAATACTAAATGTTTTGTGGCTGCCAGAGTCCTTCCAACTTGACATTTTTGTCCAAAAGGTTTGGACACCACTGGTTTAACACAAAGTTTATTGTGACTTGTCTAGCTGCAAGGAATCTGAAACCCATTTTCTCAGGATCAAACTGATTCATTTTCAATGTTTTTATTTGATTAAAAGACCTGAAGCAGCAAAAACAGATACACAGAGAACGAGTCACCAGATTTAAACACAGATCCTCCAACAGAGAAAGAAATCTGGAGGTGAAGTCATTTGACTTTTGGCTTCTGATGAACAAAAAGAAATCAAACTGATTCATTCAGTCATAACTCAACATTTCATCACTTTCATGTAAAACTAAACATTAGCAGCGTTTTGGAGACAGAAGGAGAAAGTTGGTTCATGAAAAAAAAAAAAACTTTTTTAACCTTTAAAGTGTCTCAAATATAAAAATAATGAAACATTTATTTAAGTTTTTGGGTCAAAACTCTCAATATTTTCTCTGGTGATGATTTACAGTCGTGGTGTAAATGAGTGAAAGCAGTTTGAAGTCAGACTTACTTCTCGTAGACAAACTCGTCGTCGGTGCAGAAGTAGTGGGTGTTGATGGTGCTTTTGGGTTTGCTGCGTAACGTGGCGAAGTACAGACGGTCTGCAGGGAAACATTAAGTGTTACAGTTAAACCAGATGCTACAGGTTATGACTACAGTACTCGCTCTGATAAACCTCCTCAGAGCTGAGATTCAGATGAATAAACACCGGGGAGATTCTGGGTCATTTCATTATCACAGCAGCTCTTGATCTTTGTACAAATTATATTTTTAAAGTGTTTCAGACTCTACAGGCAGCAGGACGACAGCTTGGCAAAACAAAGCTGATCAGGAGAAACACGAAAACAGCAGCAAACTTTTATTATTCAATACGTCCAGAAAACCAGACTGTCCTTTGGTCACATCTCAGGAACCAACCAGAAAACATCAGCAAAGCTTTCAGAGTTCAGACAACAGGACAAATAAGCAGAAGCTGATTTCCCCCTGTTACTATCTGAAGTTAAATCAAACCAAACTTCTGTTTTATGTCAGTTAAAATTATTTCTATTTGCTAAATGTAGACGACTTGTTAGACATTACTTATGGTGTCCCACAGGGATCAATGTTCAGTCCGTTATTATTCTGGATAATAATGTAAAAAATATTATCATGTAAATCAACGATAAATGTAAGGCAACAAAAATGCTTAAATTTGCCTCATTTGAGACACAAATATGTTTATATGCATCAAATAAACAGAAGCTCATGCAGACAGAGCAGAAACAGAATAACAAACTGAATCAAACCAAATTCATGATATTTTGAAATCTAAAACTACCTGTGGATAAAAGACGTAATAAAACAGCTGAAATAAGACCAACATGTCGGATATTTGGGGAGAAAATTGGTCGTAGTTTGGTTTGAATCTTGCACTTTTCTGTGATGTCAAACATTTGTTGGTATCATAAAATGTTGCAGTTTAATAGTGAAACAGGAAATTTAGGATGGTTGTGTTTATGTTTCATCCAGACAGAAATGACTTGGAAAAATAAAATAAAGATTTACAGGATTTTATTCTTACATTGTTGTTTTTTAAAACCTATGTTCAAAACAAAACAATACACTTTAATTACAATGCTATTTAATTTGAATGAATGAATTATTAAATCCCACATCTGTAGAAACAATACAAAGATAATAAAATGCAGTCTGATAGTTACATTTTTAATTATTTTTCAACAAATTCCTTTAAATTCCTGCGTCAGCATTCTGAAGTCCCAGTAAACCACCTGGGTTGAATCAACTGGGATTTTTGCTGTCCATTAAATCAAACCAGTGGCCTTGGTTCAGACCAGATTTCCCACACGGCTTTAACTGGCTGTGAACACTTCCTGTAATCATCATGACTAAGCTGCAGCCTGAGAGACGGGAAAGATCAGCTCAAGTAAAAACAACTCAGGCTCCAAAATTAGACAAATTAAATGTCCAATCCGCCGCCTGCCGGTTGAAACCTTCACATTAGTTAGACCAACAGCTGACCGACAACTAAAGAACTTCAAACATTTTGACTGAAAAATAGAAAAAAGAATAGAAAAAAATTCTGGTTTAATAATAAAAACATTGTTTTAAGAGATAATATTCAATCTTTGATGTTTAACTTCTATGGTAGCTACTAGTGGTGACACTTTTTGAGGAAAAAATAAAATATTTTATACTTTTCTAACTGCTGAACCTTTTGGAGATTAAAATAAGACAGTAAATACTGTATCGTCATTGGAAGTACTTTACCCTGTTCTGACATACATATTACCTGCTGTAAGTTGTATTTTTATTCATTTTACATAAAATTTTTGATTTAGAAAAAATTTTAAATGTCTGTCTGGACTTATTTTTTAATCACATTATTTATTAGATATCTTTGTTGTTAAAATACCAATATTGGGACATAATTTAACTTTTAAAGATTAAATCAGATGTTCTGATTAGGTAATCTTTTCACAAAATACTTTATTCTTCTGTCTTGAATAATTGCTTTTACGTTTATCTTGAGTAAATATATGTCAAGTACTGCTTTAGTACTATACTCACCTCTGGTAGATTCAATACAAAAATAATGTGTTTTGAAATTAAAAAATAATTGTAAATAAAGAATATAATTTGTATTATGTAATGAACGTTATATAATACATTTTACTTAAAAAGGTTGACAGGAATAGTCCAAACTAATTGAATGCTGATCAAAATGGGAGCTTTAAAAGGTTGGAAAAAAGGTTATAAAGTGAGTTTCTTAAATTCAAGTATTATATTTTAATCTTTTTTAATGAACTAGTCTTGTGGCGTTTAGTTTTATTACTGATTTTAACGTCATATTGCTTAAAGTTACCTTTGATCAACTCTGCCGCTCCCCGCGGCTCTCGTTCCTCAGCCATCCGGAACAGGGTAGACGGAACCGGGGAGCGATTCACAACTCCACGGTCATGAGTCAAGTCTAATTCCTGCACTCGTTCAGCTTCTGCCGAAAACTCCAGAAAGGGTCCGTCTAACTCCTGGGCGGCTTCAGAAAGTTTTCAAACTGCTAGCAGCTCTAGCCGTTGAGGAGCTAGCAGCGAACCGCACACAGCGTGTTTAAAAAGTTGTAAAACTTCCTCCTCAGCTTCCCATCGGTCACTGTAGCTTCCTCTCGTTCACTGCGAATTTATTCCCATTGTTTCTTTTGTTTTGTTTTTCCCCCTTTACCCGATAAATATGCTCTGATTAGCATATTAGCATGTTAAAGCTCCGCAAGCTTGACGAGAGTCTGAAACTCTGATTGACCAAATCCCTCCTTAAGATACGTTGCCATAACAACGACAGCCGCTCTAAGGGACACCGCAGCCAATCAGCGAACAGAACACTTTGTGCCGCGTTCATGGTCCACTGGGAAACACCCCAGGAAGAAAAACAGGAACCCCAGAAAAACCAGGGAATTTGACTCAAATTTTTTTTACTGTAAAGCAAGTATTGTTTAATACTTGCTTTACAGTAAAATAAAATGTAATTTTTCGAGTTGTGTAATTCTGATCTGAATTTTTAACTGTGTGTATGATTACAGCGCATGTTTGGTTCTACTCCTTTGGATTTCATCACAAAAAAGGAATAAATGAAGCTTTAGACTAAATTTACTATAAAATACTCCTTAAAAACTCAAAGTGCTCCATAAAATAATTGAGATATTTTCAAAATTTACTATATTTGTTTTATGCTGGTACATCTAAATAAAATAGAATAAAGTAATTTTATTTCACAAATTTATAACAAACCTGTCCAGGGTGTACCCCGCCTCTCGCCTGGAACGTTAGCTGGAGATGGGCACCAGCACCTCCAGATCCCATTAAGGGACAAGGGTGTAAATGGATGGATGGATAGAAATTTATAACAAATTGAGTACATACACCATTGCTTATTGCAAGTAATTTCTGTTCACCAGCATCAAATTAACTAATAGAAATAATTTGACATTATAACTGACCCAAAACTAGAATAAATTAGTCAACTTCAGAAAGTGAGGGGGGAATGTATCTGTCTTTTTAAGTGTTTTAACTAGTTTCCCAAATTTATGCTTTTAATCAAACATTATTTTGCATTTTATTATTATACTGTGCAGTATTAATTTCAAGCACTTTCAAGGACTTTATATACTTTACAAAGCTTAAAGACACAAAATTAAATTCAAGGAATTTCAAGCACCTGTAAAAACTGCAGAGGAAAACCTGCTGAAGAAGAAATGTGTTCTGATTTGAAGGTTTTTGGGTTTCAGCATCCAGATGAGCAAAATCAGCTTGATGAAGCCAAACTGACCTGCAATCAGTGAGATCCAGACGCGGTTCGGTTCTGGTCCGGGTCCAGGTCCCGGTGTGGGCTGCGGGGCCTGGGATTGGTCCTGGTGCCTCCTCCAGGGCCCCGTCTCGGTCATGCTGCAGGACGGCTGGCGGACTGCGAGGACACTGAGCCAGGACGCTGCGGCGGTACCAGCAGCGACCCGGGTTGGGTTACAGCCGGTGCCGGAGGAGGACAGAGGTGTGAGCTTACAGCAGCCTCGGGTTTCAACACACGGAGCACCGAGCCGGACTCCAGCTCACCTGCAGCAGGTCAACACGACACCGCGCCACTGACGCCACGGAAACGGGGCGGCACAGGAAGTTCTGGTTCTGATCCAGCAGCTGGAGTCTGGAAAAGGTCACGCTTTGTTTTTGTTCTCCCATCCTCAGCTGGAGGAAACTACATTACCCAGAATTCAGCTGCTTTCATTCAGTTTCCCCAAAAGCAAAACATTTTTTTTAAATGAAACAAAAATCTTGATTGTTTGGAAGAATTTTATTTAATAATTTCATCACATTATTAAGGAAACAAAAAGAAACCCTGAGCGACAGAAACTAAGAGGGTCGGCCATGTCAGGAGCAGCTACAAGTCCAGCAGAGTGTGTGTGTGTGTGTGTGTGTGTGTGGCTACAGGTTGGGGTTAACCACTCCAGATCCTTGACACTCGATGATGTAGGTGACGCCGCTGCTCAGCTCGTCTTCGCTCTTCGTTATCGTAAACTTCGCCTGCAGACACAACAGGAACAGGAAGAATTAAAGTTTCAAAATAAAAGTCTAAATGAGTTGACTTTGATTCTAATTATAAAGCAGCTCCAGGAGAAAAAAATGTTTTCTGGAGACTAAAGAGGAACATTAGGAGGAAAAACAGGGAAGCTTCTACCATCCTAACGGGGCAGTACGGTGGTGGCAGCATCATGTGGGGAGATTTAAACTCACACATCACAAATTATTAGAGATGTGCCGATCAGGTTTTTTTCTGCCGATTCCGATCATCCATGAGGCTCGATCACCGATACCAATCA
>NW_015113263.1:137528-148049 GCF_001443285.1 Poecilia latipinna | reverse complement strand
TCCTGTTAGCATGGCGGCTAGCTGGTTACTGCTAGCTCTGATTGGCTGTTTCTGACTGAGCGGAGTAATTATGCAGATCAGGGAGGAGATCGATTATTTTTTAGAGATTATCTGTCTCATGTTAGGACAGCGAAAGTTTTAATACGTAGGTAAAATGTATTTTTTAAGTTAGATGCTGCAGCTTTAAGCAGAGGTTCGGTGTGAGAGTCACTACCAGGTGGAGCAGAAGCGAAGCTCCGTCTGTCAGATATTACTACCTGTAGCGTAGCAGCGGTTCAACAGGAGAGCAGAACCAGCGTCTGACATCGCAGCTCGAAGACTTAAATCATTTTCCAGGTTATTTGTTTAGCTTTCTGACCGTCATGCTAATCCGGGTGAGTGTTTGTAGCTGTGCGCTGCTTTACCTGCTGTCTGATCCTCCGTATGTCTTTTTTACTGCAGTGAGCCTCGATGTAGCCAAACTCCGTCAAGTATCTCATTGTTTTTATGCCATATTAGCTTCGTTGTGTTGATGCATTTTGACGTGCTTCAATTTTCCGCCGCAACACGCAAACTTCCCCATTCACTCAGTGCGTTATAGTTCCACATCGCTTAGGATTTGTTGCTGCGCGTTTGCGCAGTGAAGGAAAAAGGAGACCAGCTGCACAGGCAGGCTGGGAATGAGAAGCAGGTGATGATCGGTTTGTGTGATCGGCAACAAGAGACCGTGATCAGCGATCACACACTTTTTCACGGAAATCGGCCGATTATGATCAGTGGCCGATCGAGGAAATAACTGTGGAAACAACATGATTTATCAATCTCCTAATAGATTTCAGTGAGTAAAATATTATGAACAGGCAAGTTTGTAGTTTTAGGTACAAACTTGCCTGTTCATAAGGCAAGAAACTAAAATGACTAATTTCCCAGTTAGACTTCAATCTTTTCTCACTGGAGCGTCTCCAGCTGTGATCTGATCTCAGGTTCAGCTTCTCGCTGTCTGACCTGAGTGAGCTGCTCTGCGATGTGGATCGCCGTCTGCGTGTGCAGAGTCACAGCGCCGGTCCGAATCCGAGACGTTCCCTTCGCCAGCGCCATGAAGATGATGAGCTGAGGAGGAGGAAGGGTCAGTGACATCATCATCATCATCACGGCGTGCTGCAGCCTCACCTGGTCCTGCAGGAACTCGTCCACGCAGCCGTTGTGTCTGATGTTTCTCAGCAGCATCTCAGCTGCTTCTATTCCCACTTTATCTGCATAAACACCTGAAACAACAGGTCAGAGGTCACAGGGGCGGGACCTGGAACCTGATTGGTTGAAGTTGGTTGATTTTATTCTTGTAATAAGTCTTATTTTGTTAGCATGTTCCTACATACTCTGTCATTGTCACATGACTTTATTCTCATAAATAATAAAAATATCCTGGCTCTAATATTCTATTGCAGAGATGACCTGAACTCAAGGTCCAAATAAATAGCAGCTGTAAATAAACGTCTGAAACAAGATGGCCGCCCTGGGAGTTCTGACATCACTCTGATCTCTGGAAACCAGAAGAGTACATTGGTGGAAAAATTAACCAAATAAGCCCTGGTGTGAAGTGAAGCTTTTCCTCCAGTAAAACCATCAAACTGCTCCTGATTCCTCTGCAGTGATGAAAACACACTGATTGGTTTCCAGAGCGGTGCTGCCCCCTGCTGGTCATCCTCACCTTTCTTTCCCAGAGCCGATCCTGCGAACAGGCAGCCTGTGGACGACTCAGCGATGATTCTGAAACAGAGCGACCAATCAGAGAGCTGCTGGTGCTGTCACAGCAGCAGGTGGGCGGGGCTTACATGATGCCGTTGCCGTTCCCGCAGGCTTTCTCCTTCTCCTGCACCGGCTGGATGTTGATGTAAAGTTCTTTGATTTCCTTCCTGATGGTCCGAACGGCAGCGGCCGACATGTCTTTAGCCAGCTGCAGACAGAAACAGGAAGTCAGCTCAGACAGACCAAACAAGCCAAATTAAAAGACTTTAAATCAGCTGAGAGGGGCTTTTACTTTGAAGGGCAGGACTCCGGCCACGAAGGCTCTGCCGTGGATCTTTGTGATGTTTCCTCTGTCCGTCATGGAGACGGGCTGCAGCTCCTTGAGCGGCTGTGCCGTCACCGCCACCTCCCCGCCGCCTTTAGGGTAGTAGCCCCTGCAGCACAAACAGACGCCATGACAACCAGGGTCTCTGACAGGAAACAGCAGCCGGACAGTGACGGAGTCGAGGGACGGACCTCATCCTGATGTCGCAGTCAAAATGGACGCCAAACTTCTCCACAATGGGCTTGAAGACCTGCAGGAGGAACCAGGAAGTTTATGGAGAATTTACGGTTCAAAACTTTAAATATCTGCCATGAAGGAGACCCGTTATGTTTCCTCGAACAGGCTGGAAGAGGTCTATGGCTACACAAAACATGTTTATTACAATTTTTTTAACAAAATCTCTTCAGTTCTCCTTTCAGAATAAACTGTTTTTATGGCCTCCGTCACTTTAAAACGAAATAAGCTGCTGGTCTCAATGTTTACACTAACATGAAAATGGCTGCAATTAAACAACCAAACACATTTGAAAAGCAGAAGTGTAGCCTCCTGCACAACCAACAAGAATGCAGCAGGTGGTTTCTAGATGGTAAGTCAACAACTAAACTTTTCTCTTTTCCAGCAGCCATTGTACAGCACATTGTACAGTGACTGTACAATGTCACTGTACAATGTGCTGTATTACTTTGTTAGAAGTAATAAAGTACTAATTATATATATTATATATAAAGTCCTTTATATTCAAAGCACTTTAAAGGAATTTTTACACAAATCAAGAATTTTCCAAACCCTGAAAACAAATTTGAAATTCAAGGATTTCAAGCACCCATACGAACTAGGTCTACAGATCCTGTGTTGAGTGTAGCGATATAAACAGTATCTAACTGGACCTACTGGTCAATATTTAACATAAACTGGTGAATCTTTTATCTTGGACTCTGCTGCAGTGACCCTGTGGCTCCAGCAGGGGGAGCACTCAGCTTACCTTTACAGTGTAGTCGATCTGCGGGGCCATCTCTGCGTTGGTTCCTCCTTTCAGAAGGAGCTGTGAGGCGGCGTCGGCGTACAGCGCGCAGGGCAGGGCCGCCTGCAGCAGCAAACACACACTCCTGACAGAAAACACACACATTACAGGAGCCGTGGGAAAAACGAGTCGGGGGGCGTGCAGCGGCCGCCGGTCGCTCCTCACCCTGCGGTCTGCGTGTCGGCCGTGTGGTTCCCCGACCGGACCTTCCCTGGAGTCAGGCTGATGTCAGTGGAGCCGATGCTGGCGCCCTGCAGGCTGCCGGAGCAGAGGTCAGAGACCAGCTGGAGGCCCGTCAGGTGCTGCGGCCTGAAATAAAAAAAACACGCAGCGTAAAAAGGGTTGAAACTAGAAATGTGCTAGAAATATTAATATCTGTATTGGTTCCGATGTTGAAAAAATTCTAGATCGGATATTACAATGCTTCCAATCCCTAAGAGCACATCTATTCAGTCTAATTCTATGCTCTGTGCTGTGAGCGATATCATGCTTTAGTCTTTATTTTATATTGTATTTAGAAGGTCTAATTATATTTTATGAACCATTTGTTGCAGCTTATTTTTACATGTTTGACCAAAGCTGATCTGCTCCTACCTGCACTGACTGAACAAATTAAAATTGGTTTTCCATGTTTGACCGAGCTTGTGAAGCTGTTGGTGTGTTTAAGTGAGCTGTACTACTGCAGAGTTATCAGATACCTTTATATCTTAGTTTTTTGTTCTTTTTTTAAAAAACATTTTAAGTCAATTCAGTTGTTTGTCTGTATCAGATAGGCTGATAGTAAACCTCAGACATCAGAAGTGAAAAAAGTGGATCTGTGCATCTGTAGAGAATTATTATGAAAGTAATAAAGATTTGAGGTTATATCCCAAATTAAATTTTACATTATTTCTTAAAAATATATTTTCTACTCTCGCATATATAACATATGAAAGTTGTTTCTAAAAAAAAAAAAAATTTGGAAAAAATGTGTCAATGTTGCACAACATTTGGTTCTGTATTTTTTTTTAAATACAGAACCAAAAAAAGGTTTGTGACCAAATATATATATCTGTTAATCAATCAAAATGGCTCAACATTACTAATTGATTTTGTAAAAATATTATCAAGCTCCAATGATCTCCAAGTAGATAACTACTGAAATTAGTTATTTCAGTAGTTATACTGAAATATAACTACTGACATTAGCTAGTCATCTTTTAGCTAACATTAGCTAGTCATCTAGCTAATGACTAGCATTAATCAGATAATCAGATTAATTAATCAGATAATTAATGCCATTATCTGAAAATGGCATTAAATTTGAGCATTTTCTTTCCAATTCTCATTGAAAGCAACATCATTGCAGGTTGATCTAAAAGTTGATAGTCTAGTTCTTATATCTCTGAGCTGAATCGGAGTTGATGGATGTTTAATGATGAACAGATTTTTCTGGAAGAAAGGAAGCAGCAGAGAAAACTGGGAATAACGTGAAGGCTTTGTGGATAAAACAGAAAGACGCTCCTATTGGCTGGCAGTCTGATTCACTGATGCTTCAGATGCTCATTAATATTCTTATTTATGGAGATTTTTGAATGAAGACTGGTCTGTGTGTGGAGATCCTGGAACATTAAATCTGTTAAAAGTTTAAAATCATCAGAATCCATATGAAAGTTACACGTTTAACCTGAGCTGCGTCATAAATCTGACGCCAAAGACCGAACATTAGAGTTGATTAAACGGGTTTTTGTTCTTTTAAAACTGACTGAAGCAACTTTAATGAATAGGCTAACGTTAGCCTGTTAGCTGCTAACCCACCTGAGCCCCGGGGTGCTCCTGCCTGCCCGGATCTTGATGATCTTTATGGCGGAGCCGGTGATGCAGCTGAGCGCCGCCGAGACTCTCAGGATCTGTCCGCCCTAAGGAGAACCGACAGCGGGGTGAGACAGAAGCCGCACCAGGGGCGCTGAGAGGCGGCTGGTAGCAGCTAGCTCCCCGTTAGCCTGTTATTATCAGCGCGGAGGAGGAACCTCTGCGGCTTTCCCGTTGTTTCTCTGCTAATTAAAGTGAATACTCACTCCCTCCATGACGCTGCCGTCTATCTCCACCGTCGCAGAGTCCATTTTCATTCACTAAACTCCGCTTCAACTTTCTCTCTCTCAGTTGTCCTGCTCAGCTGCAGCCTGCAGTACTTTTCCAACTGTTCCAGTCCGGCGGCATCAAGCTCGGAACGCCGAACTTATACTACTTCCGGTGACCGTCAAAATAAAATGCGGTTCGCTCATACTACTTCCTCTGGCTATTAAAGTAAAACAAAACTGGTAATGAAGATATATTTTCAACTTTTTCAATCGACTCAGGGCCGTGCAGAGACTTTTGGAGGGGCAGGGGCTCAAAGTAAAAGAAATGGCACATTGAACAAGATCTTAAAACGCCGTACACCAATATAGCAACAATCCATATTAATCTAGAATTTCATTGGATCCTACTAAATCATTGCCATCGTGTGGGGACAATGCAAAGCAAATGTGGTATATTTTCCCCAACAGGTTTAATGTTTCTGTTTCAGCTGCTGACAGTCCTGGAGGGCTGAGCTGATCTCAGACTGTGGCTGTTAAACAGACCATCAGAGAGAAGGTCAAATGTTATGAAGTTATTAAATAAGCAAATTTGCTGCCATTTTACTAATTAAGCCCTAATGATATCTGACTGTTTAACCTCTATAGTAACTTGGCTGCAGACTGATTTATAGATCAAAGAAGCTCAAAAGGGTTAACTCTATCTTTTGATGTTAACACCTCAGATCTAGAATTGACCGGGATATGAAGGCAAAAAAAACAAACTCAGTAGGGCCATTCAGGGGCCCCTAGAAATGATTGAACTGTAACACAGATCATAGATCTAAACATGTAGCATTCTTTTATAGAGAATGACAATGTTATTAATTTTTATTTAATACATTCAAATGAGAAAAAAATATATTTAGGATTAAATTAGGAAGTTTACTTTGTAAAAGTTTAAAGAATCATGTTGATAGTTTGATAGTGTGTTATCATGGCTACAATATGGTGTAGTCATTGTGTTTGAGCTGGTTTGTTCACAAATACATCACAGAAAATAACCAATAATCAGTGATTGATTTTAAACTTGGCCAATAAACCTGGTCTCCCTCTCACAGACTTCACCTTATCTATATTTAAACATGTTATTGATGCTGAGGTTCTTAGTAGGAAGGGTTTCGGGGGGTTTCTGTCTAAGGCCCCATATTACCTTGGTCCGGCCCTGCGATGCGCATCTCTGAATCTACCTGGAATCCCCCCGGTGGCCCCTATGTTAGTCCGCCGACGCTTTGGGGTCGTTTTGATTAATTTAATTGTGGCATGTTTGGGTTTATGCTGCGGTTCTAATTACTGCTACAGTATTTTCGCTTATGTTTATTTTGTGAACTCCAAATGGGCCGAATCTTCCTTTAACACTTGAGGTTCTGCAATAACTTCTATTTACACCCGCTCACCTCCAGCCCAGATCCAGTCAGCAGCGGCTTTAACCCGCCTGGTAGAGATGTGGCATTTAGCAGCCTGATTAAGTTAAAGTCAGAAGTTTTCTCTGCAGCCGAAGCATTTCTGTGTTTAGGGGCGAGGCGGGGTTTTTCCCGCTATTGCGAGGACAATTACGAAAATATAAATAGAAACAGTTTTTCTAACGTCAACAGACCTACGTTTTATTCACAAACCAGTGTATTTGGTTTGTGAATAAAAATATTCTTGCCCATAATTTGATAGGGAGCAGATCCGCTCCTCCTCACCATGGACCCGATGTCTGAACAACATGGAGGCTCTGAGAGTCATTATTAGACTGAGGCCAGCCAGACTAGTTCATTTTACTAAA
The DNA here is from genome assembly GCF_001443285.1 of Poecilia latipinna. Lineage (NCBI taxonomy): Eukaryota > Metazoa > Chordata > Actinopteri > Cyprinodontiformes > Poeciliidae > Poecilia > Poecilia latipinna. Next base: position 141,111 of record NW_015113263.1, on the reverse strand, counting down.
TTATTATATTTAGCTAAACATTATTGCTGAGGGGCACAAGCAGGATTTCTGACATACAGATAAAAAATAAATAAATAAATAAATAAATATAAAATTGAAAAAAAAAAATCAAAAAGGGCACTAGGGGCATAAAGGATAAAAGGGGAAGCGCCCTTTCACACTAAATGTAGCGGGCCGCGACTTCAATATGTCCCGGAGCCGAGACTTCAATATGTCCCGGAGCCGCGACTTCAATATGTCCCGGAGCCGAGACTTCAGTATGTCCCGGAGCCGAGACTTCAGTATGTCCCGGAGCCGCGACTTCTCTGCCCAGTGAAACAAGTGCTGCTCAGCGACTTCTCTGAGAATTACATATGTGATTTTCGGATGAATCCATTGCTTTTGGATCTTCTCCTTCGTGATTTTTTGTGTTATCTTGTTTAAAGGTTTACTTCCTTCTTGGAACATTGTATTATGTGGGGCTATATGAACTAACAATCAGCCACAACCTCAGATGTCTCGGGGCCGAAATGTCGGAGAAATCATGAATGCTGGGAGGAGAAAAAAGAAAGTAAAGACTAAGCCTACGATCCCTGGGCGGAACACCTGACCTGTAAACCAGCGGAATCCAACCACAGACGTCAGAATCCAAAGATCCGCCCAACTGAGGTGACATCACCACCTGGTCTGGATCCGCCCGCTGAACTGACCATAAATACTGCAACATTGAGCGTCAGATCCTCCAGAGCTGCTGTTCTCCTGCAGACGCTGGGCCCTTTTGGAAGGATTCTACCGAGCGGAACCAGAGGATCCATTATCTGTTTTTCCAAGGTATCGGCTGCCAATTCAACCCTTTTACGTCCTACTAGTGCAGACCACCAGAAATTCTTCGCTCTCCTCTCTCTGCAGATGAATCTGACCTGCTTTACCTCAGCTGATCCAGCAGCTCCCACCGTCTCCATGCTGTACGACAGGACGGTCGACGATGGACATTTCTGGGCCAGAGAAGATCCGATGATTCCCCTGCCTTCCTGCCCCGGATCCTCTGCCTCCCAGTGCTCCGTCTGCATGGACCAGCTGGTCACAGTGGTCTGCCGCAACCTGACGACTGGTGTGAAGTTTTTCATGGAGGGCCCGGGAGGCTCCATCAGCTTCAACGAGACTGGTGAGAAGCTCCACACGTGGTGGTGCTGCTAATTTCTCCCCCTGTGGATTTCCATGCTGCCCGGTTCTGATGCTCTACAGGGACAGAACTATCTGAACTATCTCTGATCCGGTCTCTGTTACAGTCTGTCCTCAGCTTCCCTCACCGATGACTGCTCCCGCTCCATCAAGGCATCATCTGCCTGCCATCATCCCAGCCATCCTTTGTCTCATCTTCATCCTCATCATCATCCTCATTATCACCAAGAAGGTGGGCGCTTCAGATGAAATGTTCAAACTCATTTCGTTGTAATTCTGCTCAGCAATACTTTTCCTCACATCTTCCTCCATCAGGTGAATCTAATCGAATCAAACTCTCCAGGCAAATGTCATGATTTATGTATAAATTAACTGTACGGGATAATGTGCGGTTTCTCACACAATCTCTGAACCAGACTAGACCCGTTTGGAGTTCATGTCCCGGTCCGACTCCGTTTTCTTTTTCATTGATGATCCAAGTTCCTCTTGCATAATTTACATCCATTTTATGAACATCGGCTCACAGATCGATGTGGATTTTAGACAGAAAATGAAAATATGTACTATTTACATCAGATTGAGGTTTTCCCTTCATTTTTTATTTTATCTTTTACTTTTTTAGTGTTCAGTTTAATCTTTTAAGTAGAGACAAAAAAAATTAAAATATTGAATAAACACTGGGTTTGATGCTGCGCGTGTTACATCACACTAAATGGATTCAGATTTTTGTGTAACTTGGTGAATTTTGGTTCTTTGTAGTTTATTGTTGACTGAAGAGGTTTGTTTCGCTGCCGCAAAGTTTGCACACAGTTCATTTTTATATGCTGAGCGGTGGGCTAACAACGCGCCGCCACAGTGCAAAAACTGATGGTCTCTGGTTTATTAACCCTTTCTGTGGTTTTTAGATCTGCGGCAGCAGGAAGTTCAGAGCTGCTCCCAGATGTTGCTTCAAGTAGAACCAGGAGGAGAAAGAGGAGAATGGAGCGTCTGATATGAAGCCAATTAATGTATGTTCTCGGCAATAAGAAGTTAAAGACTGCAGGAAAACCCGTTTGGTTTATTCTGCAAGAGGCTATCATCTCATGGGGAAGAGTCTGGATTCTTTATTTTCATTATTCTATCTATTATAGACCACGAAGCCCTGACAGAAGTCCAGCGACACAAATTAAATAAAATAAAATGTGTTTGAAGTACAGATATAAAGTGAAAAAATAAGATGTAAACTATGAGTTTTAAACTTGATTGTCAAAGGGACAAGGTCTCTAGCTGATGATGGCATTGCTCTAATTAACATTTTAATTAGCTGAATGTTTCCTGTGTTCGCATGTTTGAACAGGTTTTCTTCATTTCATCAAATAAAATTAATATTTCTGAATTGATCAATGTTAACGAGTTTATTTTTGTCTGTTTTTAATGTCTACTTAAACTAAAAAAGAATGTAATTTTAAATTAACCTTAATTTCTACTAAATTATGTTTGATCATGAATTGTAACATTGAACCTTTTCTTGTTTTGCTGAATTTTAATAAAAACAGATCTTAAAGCTCACGGCTGGTGATTTTTAACCTGTTGTCACAATGGACCAATCAGAGGGCTTTACAATTCCTGCTTCAGGTTCTGGTTGTTCAGTGCTGATAAAGAACAATTCAATCTGGAAAGACTCAGACGGAGAAAAAAAAGAACGATTAAGAAATTTAACAAAACTAAATAACTGTTCTTTGGCGCTCGGGCCCCGGCAGATGATTGAGCTGTAATTTGCTGTGAACTCGGGTGAACATCCCAGAAGCTGATGATGCTCTCCCCCCGGGGCCATAACATGCTTTCTTGGAACAATTAAAATACTTTGCATACTTTAAGTATTCTGTTTTATTATGTAATATAAACGTGCTTGATATTTTTATCTTAAGTGTACTATTCTGTAATCAAATTACATTTAAAATATATTTAGAATGTCTTCTAAGTATATTAGCATTATGCATATTACATATTAGTAGAGTGATTACAGTATGCTCCAGTTACTCTTTTTAGTGACTTAATGTCTTTGATTATTCTGCTTTACCACTTTGTACATTACATGCTTCATACACACTACAGTATTGCAAACGTAACAGGCTACCAGAGCACAGAAGGATCCATTACAACACAGTTTAAAGGTGAAACAAATTATTGATCTGATAGTATATTGGCAATGTGCTCTTGAAAAATGGGAATATATTGAATACACAAATTGTCAGTATATTAGAAGTTTACGGAAAATATGCTTGTGACAATTCGAACAATAAAACAATAGGTACTGTCATGAAGAGGTTGTGGGTGGTGGTGAGGAGATGACGCTGAGACCCAGGTAAGATGGTGAAAATGAAGAGTTTAATGATAAAGCTCACAGTCCAAAACAGGCAGCACGGCAGAGAGACAGGCACAC
>NW_015113263.1:131008-132529 GCF_001443285.1 Poecilia latipinna | reverse complement strand
CTGCTGGACGGAGACGTGTTTGAGAAACCTCCTGTCCACACAAGAAGCCGCTCGGTTTCCGTCAGTTCAGACACCGCCGCTCTGCATGAACTCTGGAGGCGGGTTCAGACCCAAACCGTCCTGCCGTCCAGAGGCCGCTGCCGTTGCTGGATTTTCTGGCGAATCCAGCTGCACACGACCACGAACATTCTGTAGAGACGGATATCCAAGTCACACAGGCCTGGGATGCGCAGCACCGGTCCGTGTGTCTCGTCTAGGTCGAAATATCCTGGGAACCCGAAGGGGGTGAACTTGCACATTCGGCTTGTTGCTGCGTCTTCGTCCATGGTTCAACAGTTGCTGGTGAGTGTTGCGTGCTTTTGCGAATGCAGCCGTGTCCGTGTCCGACGCGTGAGCCAGAGCCCTGTCGAGCCGCTGGGAGGATACGTCTGGTCGTAGTGATCCTTGCTGATGTGTTCCCTTTAATATTTCTAATGAGCGTACGGGTTACTGCTCCAAGTGAGCAGTTTGCCCGTCCGTGGTGCTGCAGGGACACCGCCGACGCGTAGAGCCGCTCGGAGAAATGGGCACGGAAAGCCAGCCGACCTGTAGAACAGAGCGCACGCAGAGCAGCAGCAGCAGCAGCCCGTCTCTGAATCGAACCATGAACCTCTGGGCCCAGGTGCGGACGCCGGTGCCTTTTTGCCACAGCGGCGGTGACGTCACGGGTGAACTCTCTTCCTCTTATAACATGGAGCTGAAAGGTGCCGCCCTCCGAAGCGCTCCTTCCTCGTGCCTTGACTTTTTCCTTCGCTTTCATCTGAGGTTGAGCGGCTCCCCCGTCTCCTGTCCCCGACGACGCACGGCCGGACGGTTTTCACACAACTCCAAGCTCTGCTGCTCTCCCACACGCCTTCAGAGAAGGAAGAGAAAGCGGAGCGACGCATCCAGCTCTGGAGAGACAAGCTGGCGGACCGGGTTCCACGTTTCCTCCGTGATCGGTTACTGACGCGCTGCGCAAACTTGAACGCTCTGCTCCACTATGGAGACACAGTACATGCTAATGTGTGGAAATCAGTCAGACAGCAGCAGAGAGTTTTAAAGTTTCTGTTCAATTCAGTTTATTGATGTAGGGCATGTCATCTGGAGGAATTTTACAAATTAAACAAATCATTTCATTTCAACCGTACGTTCGGCCATGCAGTGCATTAAGAGCTGTTGATTACTGAATCGAAGTTTTCCATCCACCTTCATGGAGCTTGCGAAGCGAGCAGGCGGCAGAGTTTCTCCGCAGTCCGCTGTGATGGTCCCGGGCTGCTGGACGGAGACGTGTTTGAGAAACCTCCTGTCCACACAAGAAGCCGCTCGGTTTCCGTCAGTTCAGACACCGCCGCTCTGCATGAACTCTGGAGGCGGGGTTCAGACCCAAACCGTCCTGCCGTCCAGAGGCCGCTGCCGTTGCTGTATTTTCTGGCGAATCCAGCTGCGCACGGCCACGAACATTCTGTAGAGACGGATCTCCAAGTCACACAGTCCTGGGAT
>NW_015113263.1:121525-125655 GCF_001443285.1 Poecilia latipinna | reverse complement strand
GCTCTGCTGCTCTCCCACACGCCTTCAGAGAAGGAAGAGAAAGCGGAGCGACGCATCCAGCTCTGGAGAGACAAGCTGGCGGACCGGGTTCCACGTTTCCTCCGTGATCGGTTACTGACGCGCTGCGCAAACTTGAACGCTCTGCTCCACTATGGAGACACAGTACATGCTAATGTGTGGAAATCAGTCAGACAGCAGCAGAGAGTTTTAAAGTTTCTGTTCAATTCAGTTTATTGATGTAGGGCATGTCATCTGGAGGAATTTTACAAATTAAACAAATCATTTCATTTCAACCGTACGTTCGGCCATGCAGTGCATTAAGACCTGTTGATTACTGAATCGAAGTTTTCCATCCACCTTCATGGAGCTTGCGAAGCGAGCAGGCGGCAGAGTTTCTCCGCAGTCCGCTGTGATGGTCCCGGGCTGCTGGACGGAGACGTGTTTGAGAAACCTCCTGTCCACACAAGAAGCCGCTCGGTTTCCGTCAGTTCAGACACCGCCGCTCTGCATGAACTCTGGAGGCGGGTTTCAGACCCAAACCGTCCTGCCGTCCAGAGGCCGCTGCCGTTGCTGTATTTTCTGGCGAATCCAGCTGCACACGGCCACGAACATCCGTGATCGTTTACTGACGCGCTGCGTGGACTTGATGCACTGCTCCAGGTTGGAGACACAGTACATGCTATAGTGCAGAAATCAGACAGGTAGCGGAGAGTTTTTAACTTTCTTTACAATTCCTTTCCTTTTGTGCCACATTATCGTTGTGGAGGTGTTTGAGTGTCCCAATTATCCTATAGGAGCTGTGCTGTCTTTGGCTTCATGCTCCTGGTAGGGCCACCCAAGGCAGACAGGTCCTAGGTGAGGAACCAGATAAAGTGCTGTCTGAAGACCCTTTATGAAGAACCAGTGAGACCTTGAGGGGCGTGGTTTGTAGGAATTGCCACCCCCCCACCCCCCATCTGAACTCGAGTGGTGTTCTGTTGTTTGACTTTTGTGCTCATCACGGATTGTCCTTAAGGAACACCATGTTCACGCATAAGGGTGTCCATATGTGCACTTGGCACCAGGACACCCTAGGCAGCAGTTCGATGATCGATTTTGTCATCGTTTCATCGTATCTGCAGCCGTATGTCTTGGACACTCGGGTGAAGAGAGGTGTGGAGCTGTCCACTGACCACTACCTGTTGGTGAGTTGGCTTCGGTGGTTGGAGAGGAAGCCGGTCAGACCTGGCAAGCCTAAACATGTAGTGAAGGTCTGCTCGGAACATCTGGCGGAGTGCCCTGTGAGATGGAGCTGTAACTCCCATCTCCAGCAGAACTTTGAACATGTTCCTGGGGAGGTGGAGGACATTGAGTCTGAATGGACCATGTTCCGTGCCTCCATTGCCGAGGCGGCTTATCGGAGTTGCGGCCGCAGGGTTGTTGGTGCCTGTCGCGGCGGCAACCCTCGAACCCGTTGGTGGACACCTTCGGTGAGGGATGCTGTCAAGCTGAAGAAGGAGTCCTATCGGGCCCTTTTGGCCTGTGGGACTCCAGAAGCAGCTGATGGGTACCGGCGGGCGAAGCGGCATGCGGCTCGGGTGGTCACTGAGGCAAAAACTCGGGCGTGGGAGGAGTTTGGAGAGGCTATAGAGAAAGACTTCCGCACAGCTTCGAGGCGATTCTGGTCCACCATCCGGCGTCTCAGGAGGGGGAAGCAGTACAGCACCGACACTGTTTATAGTGAGGACGGTGTGCTGCTGACCTCAACTCGGGACGTTGTGGGGCGGTGGGCGGAATACTTCAGAGACCTCCTCAATCCCACCAACATGCCTTCTGTTGAGGAAGCTGAGCCTGGGGACTCTGGGTTGGGCTCTCCAATCTCTGGGGACGAGGTCGCTGAGGTGGTCAAAAAGCTCCTCGGTGGCAGGGCCCCGGGGGTGGATGAGATCTGCCCGGAGTTCCTTAAGGCTCTGGATGTTGTAGGGTTGTGTTGGCTCATGCGACTCTGCAATATCACATGGACATCAGGGGCAGTTCCCCTGGATTGGCAGACTGGGGTGGTGGTCCCCCTGTTTAAAAAAGGGGACCCGAGGGGGTCACACTCTTAAGCCTCCCTGGTAAGGTCTATTCAGGGGTCCTGAAGAGGAGGGTCCGTCGTATAGTCGAACCTCGGATTCAGGAAGAGCAGTGTGGTTTGCATCCTTGTCGTGGAACACTGGACCAGCTCTACACCCTCAGCAGGGTCCTGGAGGGTGCATGGGAGTTCGCCCAACCAGTCTACATGTGTTTTGGGGACATTGAGAAGGCGTTCGACCGTGTCCCCAGGGGGGCCTTGTGGGTGGTTCTCCGGGAAAATGGGGTACCGGGCCCTTTGATACGTGCCATCAGGTCCCTGTATGACCGGTGTCAGAGTCTGGTCCGCATTGCCGGCAGTAAGTCGGGCTCATTTCCAGTGAGAGTTAGACTCTGCCAAGTTTGTTTGTAGTGAGGGTCTGCTGGGAACATCTGGCAGAGTCCCCTGTGAGATGGAGCTTTAACTCCCATCTCCAGCAAAATTTTCTAACACGTTCCGGGGGAGGTTGGGGACATTGAGTCTGAATGGACCATGTTCCGTGCCTCCATTGCCGAGGCGGCTTATCGGAGTTGCAGCCGCAAGGTTGTTGGTGCCTGTCGTGGCGGCAACCCTTGAACCTGTTGGTGGACACCTTCGGTGAAGGATGCTGTCAGGCTGAAGAAGGAGTCCTATCGGACCTTTTTGGCCTGTGGGACTCCAGAAGCAGCTGATGGGTACCGGCGGGCGAAGCGGCATGCGGCTCGGGTGGTCGCTGAGGCAAAAACCCGGGCGTGGGAGGAGTTCGGAGAGGCCATGGAGAAAGACTTCCGCACGGCTTCGAGGCGATTCTGGGCCACCATCCGGCGTCTCAGGAGGGGGAAGCGGTGCAGCGCCAACTCTGTTTATAGTGGGGATGGTGTGCTGCTGACCTCAACTCGGGGCGTTGTGGGCCGGTGGGCGGAATACTTCGAAGACCTCCTCAATCCCACCAACATGCCTTCTGTTGAGGAAGCTGAGCCTGTGGACTCCAATCTCTGGGGACGAGGTCGCCGAGGTGGTCAAAAAGCTCCTCGGTGGCAGGGCCCCGGGGGTGGATGAGATCCGCCCGGAGTTCCTTAAGGCTCTGGATATTGTAGGGTTGCGTTGGCTCGCGCGACTCTGCAATATCGCATGGATATCGGGGACAGCTCCCCTGGATTGGCAGACTGGGGTGGTGGTCCCCCTGTTTAAAAAGGGGGACCGGAGGGTGTGCTCCAATTACACTGGGGTCATACTCTTAAGCCTCCCTGGTAAGGTCTATTCAGGGGTCCTGGAGAGGAGGGTCCGTCGGATAGTCGAACCTCGGATTCAGGAAGAGCAGTGTGGTTTTCGTCCTGGTCGTGGAACACTGGACCAGCTCTACACCCTCAGCAGGGTCCTGGAGGGTTCTAGGAGTTCGCCCAACCGGTCTACATGTGTTTTGTGGACTTGGAGAAGGCGTTCGACCGAGTACCCAGGGGGGCCTTGTGGGGGGTTCTCCGGGAGTATGGGGTACCGGGCCCTTTGATACGGGCTGTCAGGTCCCTGTACGACCGGTGTCAGAGTCTGGTCCGCATTGCCGGCAGTAAGTCGGGCTCGTTTCCGGTGAGAGTTGGACTCCGCCAAGGCTGCCCTTTGTCACTGATTCTGTTCATTACTTTCATGGACAGAATTTCTAGGCGCAGCCGAGGTGTTGAGGGCATCCGTTTTGGTGGCCTTAGGATCGCATCTCTGCTTTTTGCGGATGATGTGGTTCTATTGGCTTCATCGGAACGTGATCTGCGGCTCTCACTGGAGCGGTTCGCGGCCGAGTGTGAAGCGGCTGGGATGAGGCTCAGTGCCTCCAAATCCGAGGCCATGGTCTTGAGCCGGAAAAGGGTAGAGTGCCTTCTCCAGGTCAGGGGGTTGTCCTGCCTCAAGTGGAGGAGTTTAAGTATCTGGGGATCTTGTTCACGAATGAGGGAAGAAGAGAGCGGGAGATCGACAGGCGGATTGGGGCAGCGTCTGCTGTGAAGCGGGCGCTGTACCGGTCCGTCGTGGTGAAGAGAGAGCTGAGTCAAAAAGCGAAGCTCTCGATTTA
>NW_015113263.1:115290-119397 GCF_001443285.1 Poecilia latipinna | reverse complement strand
ACTGGAGCGGTTCGCGGCCGAGTTTGAAGCGGCTGGGATGAGGCTCAGTGCCTCCAAATCCGAGGCCATGGTCTTGAGCCAGAAAAGGGTAGAGTGCCTTCTCCAGGTCAGGGGGGTGTCCTGCCCCAAGTGGAGGAGTTTAAGTATCTGGGGATCTTGTTCACGAATGAGGGCAGAAGGGAGCGGGAGATCGACAGGAGGATTGGCGCAGCGTCTGCCGTGAAACAGTTCTATCGGTCGGTCGATAGAACTGTAAGTTTTTCTGTAAGTCCGTCGCTCATTCATTCGGACGGTCGGTTGGGGTCCTCCGACTTTTGCTGCTGGCTGGTCAGTTAGTCAGAGGTCAGTTTGTCCGTCGGACGGTCGGTCAGGCCCCTCCAACTTATGCTGCTGTACGTTAGTCGGGTCCCTCCCACTTATGCTACTAGTCGGTCAGTTGGTTTGTCGGATGGTCGGTTGGCCGGACGGACGACCTCCATCGGTCAGTCGGTTCATTCATCCATCCGCCGGTCGGTCCATCTCCATAGTACAGATATAAATACTGCAGTTTCCTTTCACCCAAACACTGCAGACCTCATGTCGGATTCAACCATGGACAGATGGAGAGCAACAGGTCGGTCTCCTGCAGACTGCATCGAACTCTGGACCGTCACCATCTCTCGGTTCCGGCTCTGTTTGAACTACCAGGAGAGTCATGGACTGGTGCTGATGCTGCACCTTCCAGGACTGTTTGTCTGATATTCATCTCTCCACTGTGTTGATGGTCATGTGGAGCTGGATTTGTCCCAGAGCAGGGCAGTGGCGTCTGGACTGATGGAGACCAAGCGGGTTACATGTTGACCAACGCGTCTTTTAGGGAATGATCCTCAAACCGCTGGTTTATCACCTGCTTTATGAAAAATGAATAAAACCAGAAACTCAGTTTTCTCAGCATGACTTTGCTGAGATGTTATAAAGTAAATGTGGAACAAGAAAACAAACCATGCCGGGATATAATGAGAAAATTACAAACCTGTATTACTTCTAGATATCTTAGACACATGGCTCCAAACTGCAGAAAACATCTGTTGATCATCTGCATGCTCCGCCTGCCATCTTTAAATCCAACTGAGAGCCGCCTACTGACTGGACAGCCAATTAGACCTGTCCTGCTTTGTTTCCCTGCAGTAACTCTTTTCTTTGTATCTTTCTGGTTCTGACGGTTCCACTGCCTTCATTGTCCTGGTTCTGGTTCTGATCATCTGATGAACCAGATCTACAGAGAAACCAGCCTGAAATGTCCAATAGACTCAAACAAACGTAGATGTTGTGACAGAATACAAATATCACACTTTTCCAGTAAACATGTTAATAATCCTAAGTAGCAGTAAATCTGATCATCTTTCAATGAATGTGTGTGTGGAAATGAACCAGAGCATCAATATAAAGAAATGAAATCTGAATTAAAAGATGTGGATGACTGCCTGGAGAGTTAGAAACCAGTTATGAAAGTGTGCAGGGTCGTCAGATTTCTCTTTGCTTGAGAAATTAGTTGTTTTGGTGTTTGGAGGCAGAATTAGTTGCAGATGCTTCAAACTGTTCTGCTTTATTTCTGCTCATTATGCTGCATAAACAGACTAAACTCCCATCATGCAGATGGGGTTATTTGGGCAGGGCGGTGTGATGAGCAGCAAGTCAAGCATCAACTAAACATGGAGTACAGAGTAGCTAAATAAATCAAAAATAGATGTACAGTGAGTGAAATATTAAACCAGATTACACAAAGTAAAAGGTTATATCGCCACTGTGAGCGGCTGGAAACTCGTCTGTTGATCTTCAGTCGCTTTGATTACAGCAGCAGCTGCTTCAATGTGAACAAATCTTTGTCTTCATTCTAATATTGGAAAAAACATAATTTATCAGTTGCTGTGTTTATATTAAATAAGAAATTATTTCACCCGAGTATTGAGAGCCTTAGCGAGATTTGAACAGATGAAGTGAAAATATATCGGATTAAATTGACTCTAAAACACTTCTGGCCTTCGGTGCTTAACTCGGTGTTAAACCGCCTGGATCTGGATACAGAGGAACAGATTAAAACCTTACAGCCGACAGTGTCACATCTATTGATTTACTTGTTTCATGTTTAATTATTACTATAACTTTTTTTGGATTTCTTAATTTATTAATTTTTTCTCTGACATTTTAGTTGTTTGAAAAAAAGATTTGATTTCAACTTGCAGGGTGAAGAACATTCATGATTTGATCAGTTTCTGTCACTGAAAAAAAACTGCAGCTTTGAAGGAAAACCCAGCAGTGAATCTAAAGCAAACATGATTTATTAAGTGAATTTTATCAGCTGTAGTTTTGCCAACTGGTGTCACATTCAGCTGATATTTAATTTAATTTATTTAAAGGCCGGACGTACAGCTGGGTTTAGAAACAGACCAAATTTTTAATTTTTAAAGATAAAAACCAGAAGCTAATTTTGATTGTTAGACATTTTATATTTTCCCATAAAAGTGCTAATTTAACCACTTAATCTTCAACAATAAAGAAGCATGGAGCTCTTTTTCTACTGTCCATCTTCACACGAGACTTTCTGCTTCTGTATGGAGCAAAGTTGATCCATTTCCGGCTTCAGTCCCGTTTCCGGCTCCAGTCCCGTTTCCGGCTCCAGTCCCGTTTCCGGCTGCTGTCCTGTTTCCGGCTCCAGTCCCGTCCCGTTTTCCTCCCTGAATAAAACAAAACCAGGGATGAAAAAGCACCTGAACCCAAACAGAATCAGCTTCTCATTCAAACATGATGCAGATTTCATCCTTCAGTAGCTCAGCTATCATTTAATAATGTCATCCGGGTTGGTCGATGATGGATATCGGAGCCAAATAGTATTTTTCTGGTTTGGCCACCAGGTGGGGCTGTGGGCCCAATGAGCAAAGGGAAGACGGCCGGTAGCGGCAGGTGTTGAACCGGGAAAAGCCCGTTTCTGACCGCTGCTGCGGAATCCGTGTTGAAACTGTTCCTGTGTTCCTTGGAGTCTCTGGGTTTGTGCACAAATTATATTTGAATAGAATAAATTATGAATGTGAACTTCAGGAAAACCTTTGGGACTGATTTTACACGATAAAACAGGTGTGACGTCAACGCGTCATAACAACAACGGATCAGCACTGAACTTTTATTAAACTGGCTTATATACAAATTATTACTATTGATTTCTGTTTGTTATATGAAATTAGATGGGCTGAAAGTATTAATCGACAATTGACTAATTTAGCAATTGATTAATTGTTCAGTGGAGGATACAAACTAAAAAAAATAAAATGTTGCTGAAATAACAACACTCAGCAGTAATTAAACCAAAGCTGCATGAAAAAAAATGCATTTTTCAGTTCAGATGAAAAAACTCTTTGTAAATATGTTCCACAGAACTCCTCAGGTTGAATACTTTCAGCTTCAACTGGTTCAAATTCAGTCAAATGAATCTATTTAGAACCTTTTTCTACCAATTATTATTTAAATAAATGAAAACATAAACTCTACACCACTGATGTTCAGTCCAGCAGAAAGGTCTGAGCTTCTTATTTATGTTTTATTGTTTTGCTGCAGATGTTTCCTTTGCTACAAATGATCAATCGTTCACCACATTTATTTTAAGAAAGAAATTGTTTACTTTCTTATTTAAAAAAATGAAATAAATTTTTTAATGTATTTCTAATTTTAGAATACATTAAAAATGTATTTAGTCGTTTAGTTTAAGTGACTAAATGAAAAATCTTCAGAATGTGCAATTTTTTTATTCAGTCATCAGAATTGGCATTGAAAACAAAGCAAAATCAAAAGTGATTTGCATTGTTATAAATTAAATATTGAATTAGTTTCAACATCTGGAGTTGTAAATGTTTCATTAATTTGAGCAGCTTCAGCTCTTCCTCCTCTCTGTCGCACAACTAGACTCTGATTTTGTTTCTCTGCATATAAAAATATCCCAAATCATCACAAAAAACCCTGAAGGTGATCTAATAAAATCAGAAAGATTCAGCTTTACTCACCTGCGATTATTTCGCCTGTGGTGAATTTTCTTCCTGAGACAGCAGAGCAGGATGAAGATGATGAAGAGGAGGATGA
>NW_015113263.1:96069-112424 GCF_001443285.1 Poecilia latipinna | reverse complement strand
AAATATTGAATTAGTTTCAACATCTGGAGTTGTAAATGTTTCATTAATTTGAGCAGCTTCAGCTCTTCCTCCTCTCTGTCGCACAACTAGACTCTGATTTTGTTTCTCTGCATATAAAAATATCCCAAATCATCACAAAAAACCCTGAAGGTGATCTAATAAAATCAGAAAGATTCAGCTTTACTCACCTGCGATTATTTCGCCTGTGGTGAATTTTCTTCCTGAGACAGCAGAGCAGGATGAAGATGATGAAGAGGAGGATGAGGATGGCAGCGATGAAAGGGGTCAGCTGGTGAATCAGCTGCAGGGAGGGATGAACACAAGAGTGATTGACAGCGCTAAGACCCTCCTCCTGGCTCTGATTGGTCTGACTGATGAGTGTATTTCTACTGGGGGCAGCCGTTCATTATTTTTCAACAAAAGCATTAATTGTTTAATCCAATTTATTAATATTTGCATTTTTATGTTAAATGCAAAATGTATATATTCTTTGTATATCTTTTGCATAATTACTGCTCTGTGTGTTACTAATAATAATACTATTAGTGATAATAAATGTCGTCTCTAGAGATTTTTCAAGATCTTAGATACAGAAAATCAAATATATAAGTCATAATCTCTTAGGAGTCAGTGGATTCTTTCAAAACTAAAATATAATAATAATAATAATAATAATAATAATAATAATAATAATAATAATAATAATAATAATAATAAAGATTTTGTTGAACAAATTTGGATTTGCAAATCTGAATTTATGTTCTTTGAATAAAAAATGATGAAAAGATGTTCCAAACATAAATATGTTTCACTGGATCTTAGATCAGACACACATTCAGGTTTTTGTTTATTTTCAGCAATGTCATGTAAATATTTACTTTTTTTTAGCCAAAACTCAGGCCAGTTTCTAAAGTCAATGTTTAAACAAGGAGTCGGAATTGTTCAAACTACACATGCACTCGATTACAATCATATTTAGGACCAGGTGTAGTTATGCGGAAAACAGCAGATGGCGCTGTGGAGCCTCTAATGGTCATTAAAATAAAAGGAATAAACACAGATATATGTTTGGATTGTCATCATAAGTCAAAGAGACTTTTTAGGAACAGTTTCAATTGATTAGTATTTATTCATTCATTAAATAAGTTCATTTAAATACCTAACTGAACATAAGAGAATAAACAAAAACAAAGGCATAAAGTATATAAAACCGATAAAAATCAAGTGGGAACATGAAATCAAAACACGGTCTGCAGCTCAGCTTCCTCTTGTGTTTACAAAAAGACATAAGAATCAGCAAAAATGAACTTTACATCATGATCAAAGTCTGCATGTGGCCGATTCATTTCTTTATGAGTCACTGAGTTTATATATTCTTAGCGGAAAATATTAAAACATGCTATATTTATGTGAGACAATGTCAGTTTCACTGCTCATCCAGAGATTGTCTCAGATTGTAACCGCCTACAAAACAAAACTTTCTCTGTTTCAAACCAGCGGAGCAGAAATCAGCACATGACAAAATGTCTTCCGCTCAATTACTGGAGTGAAAGTTCAACTCTAATAAAGTACTAATTATTAACTTAGTGCGGTATGTTGGTGAAAAAAAACTAAGGGGAGAGCCGGTGTGTCCATTAGCCCTAAATCATCTAGAGTTAATGGGAGGAGGTCCAGAGGAAGGGAGACAGGAAGGTGAAGGAGAGAAAGACTCCGCCCGAAACATTTAGCGCTCCTCAAAGTCCTGAGATGAGGACTCCAGTTTGCTTTTCTTACTGGAGTGTGTGGGGTGCGCCATACGCTCACCCCACACCTGCTTTAAAGGCTTCGTTGGTGCCGCCCACCACTCACCTTAAAGCTGAATCCGCACCAACATACCATTAGATATATATAAAAAAGTTTTGGGTCGTTTACTTTACAATCTGCCCTAAAAATACACATTCATCTGTCAGCATAATTATTTTTTCATTCTCAAATCCCAGCAGTTTGAGGTTTTTATGTTGTAATCTTACGCGGCGCATTTTCTATTAATCTTCCTTGCAGTCTTTCATAAGTTCACCTGAATGAAGCCGCGGATAAAGAGGAAATCTTTACTTTTTTTAATCTATTTGCGATGTTTCTGTTTTCACCACGTCGCTGTTAAAGTTTTTCTCCGCGTCACAAACGTGGCTGGTTTGGTTCGTTATCGTTATGTTACTGTTCTGCTTCGGCCCGTCTATGACATTTTTTAAAATATATACCGACATGAATACGGAACATAAAAATAAGACGCTTAACTGATATTAATTAATTAATTAATTAATTACCTCTGATGAATCAGATTAAAGGTTTGAGCTTTATTAATAATAATGAACTCAGTAGTCCTAGCTATCAGGTAATTCAATCAGAGAAGTTTATTATTTTACAGTAACAATAAAGACAATTCTGCTAATCCCTCTGGTGCTGCTGCTGATCATATAAAAATCTAAACTTTTTATTAGGACAGTAACAAGCTGCATTATATTAACCAGTGAAAGTAGGAAAAGAAATTTGCTTAATGAAAACAGGCCAATTTGGAAAAAACAAAATTTTCGATAAAAAGATTTTAGCTATGATGAGGTGGTTGTTCGAAATGTATTTCGCAAAACTGCAGTGGAAACAGGAGTCATGTGATCAAGATCCGGACGAAGAAGAAGACAGGAAGTGGGACAATAATGTTTTTTTCATTTATTTATTTTGACAACGTGCAGCTGGCTCCACTCACGACTAAATGCGTTGAATCCAAAGCTCTTCTGACTATAATTTTCCCAAAACCTGGCATAGGTTGCGGCTCCCAAATTAGCGAGGTCGCTCCAAATAAGACGCCAGGGTCTCCTCTGCTTGGCTGAATTACAAATATAATCTGATCTAACCGTTTACATCCATCGCTGCCATAATTGTTAGTGACTTATTGCGTGAACAGACTGGTTCACGCATGATTCTAATTTCATAATGGAAACGCCGCAATTGCAAAATTGTGTTTTTTCGACATTATGATTTGCGGACATTTGTAAAGGAAACGCAGCTACAGAGAAAGACTGGATGTGTTGAGCCGTTTACTTCCTCACCAGCCGCTGTGATCTCCACGCTGCGGCCCATCGCCTCCATCATCACCGTGTAAGGAGCGGCAGGCCGCGAACACATCCTGGTCCCTGCAGACCACACAGGGTCCCTCCGTCTCTCCCACAGGTTGGTGTGGAAGTCGAACAGGACGCTGGCGTTGACCGCAGCAGGTTGAGTCGAGCGGAAACAAGAGACGTTCATCCTGAAGCGGAACCAGAGACAAAAACTGTTTTAAATTGTATTTAGTTGCTACAACCTGGAGTTAAAACTCCACCATAAAGTGGAGCCACATTCTACTTCATGTCTTTACATTTTAAAGCTTTTATTTGTTAGATTCTGCAGTATATTAGGACTTTTTTAAATCAATTTTGGAATAAAATTGTTTTCAGCATAAGTGTATATTCATTATTAAGCTGTTGTCGTGATGGCGATTGCTGAAGTGTAAACCCAAATGCAGAAAGGAGGAGGCAGCAGCTGAGTTCTTTGATGATTTAATGAAGAATGGTTGAAATAACGATGGGTACTTACAAAAAACACAAAATCTAAGGTCGTAACAAAATAAATCCAAAAGATCAAAAACATCAAACCAGCAGACACAGGGAGAAAACAGAGGACGAAGCAGACATGAGGATCTGAGGAGTTAGAATGAGAAGCTTAACTACTGAAGAAGGTTGAGAGCTGAAAACCTGAACTGATGAGACTAAAGTGACAGCAGGTGAGAGGAGCAGCAGCCGGGCTGAGGGCGGGGAGCCGGAAATGACACCAGAGACCAAAAGACAGGAGGGGAAACCAGAAGAACCAAACAGAAACAATAAGAACCAAGGAACACAGAACGAGAATAACTAGGACTAAACAAAAAAATAACCTGACCGGAAACAGGAATGGAGAATAAGAATAACTAAACCTAGAGTAATGAAATAACTAAGAAACCAACATAACCAGAAACACGATGATGACTCAAAGAAAACAAAACAAATTTAACCAGAGATGACACAGAGTCCTGAGCGGTGACTTCATCAGACCCGTCATTCTGAAACAAATGATGTGAAATCTGAACATTTTCTTTGTTTACTGGCAAAAACTGCAGCTGGAATAAAAACGTCACTTCATCACGATCCTGAACGACCTTAAGGTTTGAGATTACTGAAGTCTGGAGAAACTATTTGATCGTTTTGTGTGTTTGTTAGAAAGATAACTAATATATGATGCAAGACATTTCTAACTGCTGCACATAACATGCCGACATATCCGATGTCGAAAAGTCAGAACTTTGGAAGGAAAACTGAACATTTTTCATGACAAATTTACAAGATTTCCTCTGAAAACCAAGATGTCTTCTGCATTACAAAGTGAAGTCCGGATACATTTCGGGTTCAACTTCGGGTTCGGACCAGTTTTAATGTTTTATTTAGGCCCGGTCTAAAGTTTAAATTGTTAGTGAGTAAAATTAGTCAGACAGTGCATCAGCACTTCCATCTTATTTACCTATAGAGAAAAAAAGAATTGAATCAATGAGGAACGGAAGGTAGTTAGGATGAGAAGTCCGAACCGAACATCTGCATCGGCCGAACAGGAAACTGACTGGCTGCATGCAGCACGGAGTCAAATTAAACAGAAAACTGTTAAAACCAACTCGGTCTGAAGCATCGTGTCGGACTTTGTGATCCTAAAGTCGAAATGCTTGAAATAAATGAAGCTCATTTCTCCAGACAAGATTTTTTTATTTTGCAAAAAAGACAAACAATAATCGTAAACTCACTTAAAGGAGGTGCAAGTTTTAAGTAATCTGAACAATAAAACCCGATGAGAGACGGAAAGAGCCGTCATGTTAGGCTCCGCCCACTTCCACCTGAGCCTTACAGAAAACACCAGACTGGACTCAGCGCTGGACGGTCATTTATCTCTGCGAAACCGCAACAGCTCGACTAAGAATGGAGCATTTTACCTGACAAACAAAATGTAGAGCATAAATTCCGAAATGTGAAGAAAATGCTACATGTCTTTAGATAAAAATCTATTAATTGTATTTTTTTCAAAGTTAATATTCACTTTTTTTTTTTTTACCATAAATACATACTTGCATTCAGAAGTTCCCTAATTAGTCAACTTCTGCACAGTCCTGGTTGCAGAGCTGCAGATGCATCAGCTTTGATCAAGTTACTTGGAACACGGAAGCTTCCGCAATGGAGGAAAACCCTGTCGCGCATTTTATTATTAATATTCGCTTTCAATTAAAGTTCTGAATAGAGCAAAAAAAAAAAAAAAAAACGGCTGGGCATAAAATGAAAAAATAAAAACCATCAAACCAAATTCCAAAAAGCATTTTAAAAAACCCTAAAACAGAGTTAATAATAAAATATATTTTCATGCAACTTCTGCATTTCAGTGCCGCAGAGGCTCGTATAAAACCAGGCAGCGGAGTTAAAGCTGCTTTTCCATCCGAACAGAAAGCAGAAAGCTCCGTGCAGGAGAGGGAGTGAAGGAAACTATGAACTAAATCAAAAGCGCGGTTTAACTCACCTCGTTTGGTTCGATTAGTTTCTGGTTGGACCCTCGGTTCGCCAGAAAAGGTCCAGAACCAGAACCAGCCAGACCGAGAGAATCAGAGAACAAGGTTGGAAAATTCATCTTAATGTCCGTCAAAGAAAAGTTTCAGATTAAGATCGTTCAAGAATTTTTAAAACACAGCGGCGCTTTGAGAGAGTTCCTGGAATGAACACGGAAGTGTGTGTGGTGTGTGTGTGTGGTGTGTGTGTGTGGTGTGTGTGTGTGTGTGTGTGTGTGACTATGACTCATCCAGACATTCATATCACAAAGTTCCGTCTTTGCAGCTTTGCTTCTTTTCTCCACACATTATTCAAATAATTATTCCAGATAATCTTTAACCCCCGTATGGATTCAGTTTTGCACTAGAATTTATCTGAATTTCTTTTACATGTTTATCGAAAAACCGGAGAAAAAGAAGATCACAAATAATTAACTCATTAAATAGAAAAGTGAAAAGGTCAAACCTGGTTGCAGCTGACAAAAAATAAAGTCTAATTAAATATTTTTGCCAATATTAGCGAACTCTGTTTCTTTACTTATTTGCAGATGCGAGACGGACTAGTTTTCAATTAGAAACCGTGTAAACGGTAAAAAAAAAAAACGGTACAACAAATTAAGAAACAACAAAGATAAAGTTACAACATAAAAATACTGTGGAGTAATTAAATAGCATCCTGACGTGAACATATCAGTCACGGCTGAAGCTTCTTGTGCTTTTCTGTCCCTGATAGAAACTTATAACTTTCTGGTTGCTGAAAAACAGAACTGATTTTTCCTTGCTCCCACGGGAAAAATCAGAATGTGAGGAAAGGTTTCCTCTGCTCTGCTGCTCAATATGAAAAATAGAAACAAATAAAATCTACTGGAATCTGCAGATTTATGTCAGATCCGCTATTCTTCTTCAATATTGTTTATAAATGCGGTTTTGAGAACAAAGCGTCATTGAATGGTGTGTCTGAACATGTCTGGACATGTTTATCAGTGGAAACCAACAGTCGCTGCAGATTTCATTACGATGGATGCAGTTTGCGTTCAGATGCTTCAGTGTGATAAGATCTGTGGTTTTCCCCCGATATAAACAAATGTTTGAGTGGAACTGCTGGCCGTGTCTGCAGGACTGAGCCTCATTCACCTGATGTTAATAAAATGCAGTGAATCAGATTGTGCCACGTTTTTAAACTCGTTTCCTCCTGACTTTACACTTATTCCTCTTCTACAACTTTGAAAACAAAACATACAGATCAGATTATAGATGTTTTCTGTCCTGCTGCCAGTTGTGGTCACAGTGGATAATTGAAGTTAGAGAAATGTGACTGTGCATTAAGTTGTTTACAGTGTATTATACTGTAACAGTCACTCAGAGATCGGCCTGCTTAACGCTACATCTGGCTGCCGATTTCTCTTTTTTTCTTGGTTTTAGTTCTTTACTTCTTTTCCTGTTGTTTTTTGCATGACTCGGCAGTTAAGAAGCTTCTGTGCGTCATCCTGGTCTGCTGCAGCACCACATCAAATGAGAAGAGCTGGCAGCAGCTTTGTATTTACTTCATGACTTGTTTAACATTTGATCATCTTCTGTCTTTTCTCTGCAGGCCTGCTTCATCCTGATGGTGGTGTTCTGACTATCTGTCATACCCGTCAATCCAGCAAACCTTATGGTAATGCACAAGTCAATGTTATATCACATACTGCTATAAATCTGTCATACCTGTGTGTTGTTTCTCAGAGGTTGTTGTTTTCTCCCACTGCTGTTACAGTCTATTTGAACACTAACAGACCCACTTCCTCTGAATCATGAGTTAGCCTCAAATACGAGACGTGGGAGGTTTTAGTGAAGATCTGTCAATGAAGGTGTTATTTTCACATGTGCATTTCATGAAAGATTCCAGCTGTTTTATCATCTATTGTCACAGTTTTTAAACAAATTAATGCATTTTAGAGCAGGTTCATATCTAACATGTTTTAAAAAACCTGGAACATTTGAATGATAAAAGGTTTAATCAGTGGGTTTGGATTGTCAATCAGCAGCTAAAATAGGATTTAAGTAATAAAAGACACAACTGGGAGTAAAATAGTGAAATTAAAGCTAAAGTTGAGGTTTTTAAGTAGTTATTAACTTTAATTTAACAAAAGATTATTGTTGAATTATTGTTATTGCTGTACCAACCGTCTAGACCCCTCAGAACTTCTGGTTCTGCTCTGCATCCCCAGAACCAGAACCAAACGAGGAGAAGCAGCATTCAGTTTCTATGCACCACAGATTTGGAACAAACTTCCAGAAAACTGTAAAACAGCTGAAACACTGAGAGCCTTTAAATCTCAACTTAAAACCCACCAGGTTGGAGCTGCTTATGGCTAAATTAGGGTTTTGATGTCTTCGATGTTTTTAATGTTTTATCTTTAGTTTTTATCTATTAATGTCACATACTGTTTTTATTTCTTTAATTATGTAAAGCACCTTGAAATGCCTCACTGCTGAAATGTGCTAAATGTGCTATACAAATAAAATTTGATTGAATTTGAAAAGAAACAAATAAAAAACTGTGTGAGCTTTTTGTTTCCTTCACAAATGAGTAAAAATAGATGGTTTATCATCATTTTTGGCATCATGATCCAAAGTATTTATAACTTCATTATTCTGCCACAACTTCATCTTTGAGGTGAATAAAAAAAAAAAGTAAAAACCTGCAGCAAAAATGGTTTAGTAAAAATGATTTTTATTGCAGAAGTCAGAATGAAATGCAGCTGAATCAGTTTAACTACAGCACCAGTTTTACACAGAAACAAAAGCAATTCAATATTCACACCTTACAGGATTTATTAATGGCATCAAAGCATCAACAGAAATGATATTAAGTAGCAGCTTTGTGCATCACACGGACCTAATTAACCTCAGAGGCAGAAAATACAGTAAAAGCAATAGAAACACTAAAATCAGTAAAAACGGTGAGCTCATGTTGTTCCAAAGCTAATTTTCTTTTTCTTGATTCAGAGGTTGCATCCTTCCAAGAATCTTCCAAATGTCATTAAATCATAGAAGGAAACTAAGAAACAATAAAGCAAAACTTAGTGATGTTATGTTGATGCAGATTTATGACACGTCTGAACGTTTGTTCAGACTGCAGACAGAAACGTTTCTGGCTCCAGGAAAGGAAGCGGCTCTTCTCCTAACATACCTAAGCAGCAGTCAGAAAACCGTAATTTAATGCCGATAACCCAACAAAGCTGGTTCCTATGAAAGACCTTAAAGACTTTTCTGAAATAACTGGATGGTGTAGATGAACTCTGTATTAAGCTCAAACAAGATGAGGAAGCTGCCAAATGACTTCAGGCAGAAACAGGCCTCAGATCACATGACCTTTGGTTTGTATTTGAGTTGGCGGACTGTATGATGAGTTTGCAGTTGCAGATTTTCTCAGTTTGTATTTGTGGACGGCAAACCAGATGATCAAACCCACGAGAATCACAGCAACTGCAGCACCGGGGAAGAGAAATGCTGTCAAACTGTCGACGCACACGGATTCAGAAAAGCAAAACTCTGAAAAACAAGGAAGAAATGAGAGTTACTGCAGAGAAACAACAAAGTAAACACAGAAATCAGATTTAAGTGAATTAAAGAAGACGGCTCCTGGATTTCTGTTTGCCCTGCTGAACTGTTGATGCTCTTAAAGGTTATTTCTGGGGTTGTTTGGTTCATAGTTCAATAAAGTCCAGCAGGTATTGATAAAAATCTGTTTCTGCTGGTAGAACAAAAAGAGACAGAATTCAACAGTTTGTTGAATATTTTAACTGTTGAGCAAATCTCCTCACAAACATTCAGTATCCCAGATTATGACATGTTATTCCACTATAGGTAACATTATATCATTATTTAGTTAAGAGGTGAAATTTTCCAGCAAAAAACTAAAAGTTGTTCTAATAAGACAAATCCAAACATCTAAGTGGAGATATCTTTGGGTTTATCCAAAAAGAGGCGGGGCTAATGTTGCAATAAGGGCCAGTACTGCCTTTGTAGATCTGTACAACTTTTATTAAAAAATACATATTTTTTTTTACAGATTTGTTGTGATGGCATGTTCTGAGAAAAAAATCCTTTGCCTTCTTCCAGTGCTAAATAGAAACAACCAATCAGAGCCAGGGGGCGGGGCTTAGCACTGTCAGCTAGCAGAGACATGTGAATGCTAAGGCTAGTTAGCATAGCCACCAATGATGACAAAAATGTCTTTTCTGTAACGGCAAGTTGCTTCTTTTGCATTAGCACATTGAGCAACTACTACATGAGCTTGATTGACAGCACTAAGCCCCGCCTCCTGGCTCTGGTTGCTTTTGGTGTTTTTCTTCAGACGGCAGTAGCAGCTCAGGGAGACGAAGGAGGAGATCAATCTGTTCAGAGTATCTGTCTCATAACTGGTGACAGTTTTAACAAATATTTTTTAAATAAAAATTACAAACTGCAGCTTTAATTTAACAAAACATGGTTACAAATTACATGTCATGGTTTGGGTATAAGGTGAAGGGAAACACACGGTGGCGTTCTGGGATGAGGATGGAAAAAGTGCTTATGTCTAAAACCAGTTACACAGATCCAGACACACCAGGATGAGCCAGCAGGAACAGAGGACAGGTGAGACTGAATACACGACACCAGGGGTTAAATTAATCAAAACACATAAAACAAAAACCCAAATCCTCATAATACAGCTTTTCCTTAAGCTACAGAAACACTATAGTTTATCTTGGATAATTTACAACATCCTGGTGGTGATGATAGTAGTTAAAACAAAAGATCTGCACTGATGAGATTTAGAGCAGGAGTCCAGGACGGCAACGATCTGGACGCAGAACAAGAGTCAGGAGTTTCGCTGTTCAAGGCTCAGACAGATTGATGTTCTGCAGTTAATGTGTTTGAACTTCATCAGTAAAACAGAAGATAAAACCCTGAGATCTGTTCATCTCTAGGCTGGTGATGAACGACAGGCAGAAGGTTTGAACACCACTGATTCAGATAAACCTCAGAATCTGATAACATCTGAGGTTTCCAGGGTCACACTGTGGATGTTGCCTTCACTAATTCACCAATTAATTTTCACTTCTGCTTCAAGGACAGAGTAACATGTTAGCTGGAGAAGGGGATTACACAACGTTTCTCTGGTGTCTCGATAAAAAAGCCTCTTATGCAGCAACTATCGTTTTTCTCTGTGTGTTTTTGTCTTGAAATTCTCCTGACAGCCGTGTTACCTCTCTGGTTAGTGCAGGAGCTCTGCTTCCTGTTTCCTTCAAATATCTGCATACAGAGCAGC
Organism: Poecilia latipinna; assembly: GCF_001443285.1. Classification (NCBI taxonomy): domain Eukaryota; kingdom Metazoa; phylum Chordata; class Actinopteri; order Cyprinodontiformes; family Poeciliidae; genus Poecilia; species Poecilia latipinna. Next base: position 101,502 of record NW_015113263.1, on the reverse strand, counting down.
TTTGACCTTCAATCATTATGATGCCAGTTTTCTTCAGTAACTAGGCAGAAATCGGTTCACTGAACTTCATCTGCACAAAGTTCAAAGTGTGCAGTCATCTGGAGCAGATAAGTTTCCATTACAATAATAATATGAAACTTTCACATCTTCACCACAGTGGAACATTTTTCTCCTGCAGCTTCGCTTCTCTGACTCTGGAGGTTTTGAAAAACAGAAAATTGTTTTGTTTTCTCAAGTTTTTAGTTTATCCTTTTATTCAATTTCTTTATTATTGAATAACTTAACTGTGATTAATAGACGTTTGTGTCTGTGATAAACTTTTTTTAGTTAATCTGTCTTGTTTGAGCATCAAAGCTGAGTGTGAATAATGCATTTTATTTTGGACTTTAATCCAGGGAATGACATCTAAGGAGCAGAGCATGTTTCTGATAATCCACTAGCAGCAGAGCTGATTCTTCATTTAGTGCTTTACTGTCTTTTTTCCAAACAATCAAATCAAGTTTCAACATCAGCTCTGACTGGCTGGAGTTCAGAATCTACTGATGTTCTGCAGGTTTTCTGACCAAAGTCCTGCTGCAGTCAAATTGGCAAAATTAGCAGAGTTAGCAACAAAGTTAGCATCAGAGTTAGCATCAGAGTTAGCATCAGAGCTAGCAATGTTCAACAACTATAAAACTGAAACGGTGAGTTAAACGTTTGCCCAAAGAATCACTTCCTGCAGTTGAAACTGTGCAGGTTTGGGGTCAACATGTCACATTAAACATGGTTTAATTTAGTGCGTTAGCATTAGTTTCTACCTTAGTTTTAACATTAGCTTTGCTTTAGCATTAGCAGAACTAATGTTTATGATTAGTGCTTTAGGATTAATGTAATTAATGTTTTAGTGGTGCTGACATTTAGACCAGACTTTTTACGCTTAAAATGAAAAGACATGAAGGTCAACACAGAGCAATTAGTTTGGGTAAAACAGAGAGTGGACATTATGCATTGAGAACAATTAAACAAACTCCACCAATCAGAATGTGTCAGAAGGTGGAAAGACCCTACAAATGAAATATTGTGCAGACGGTTTGACAAACTAAATATTTGAGATCTGGACTCGGTTTGACTGAAGAAAATTTTCTGAAATGATGTGCTCATCAGTTACCTTCAGCAAACATCATCTGAGCAGAAACTAATGACTGAATATCAACAACCACGTCTTGGTATGACTGAATCAAACTCAGACTGCTTACTGGTTGGTGGAGGAACATCATCAAGCTCCAAGAGGCTGCAGTTCACTGCAACACAACAGGAAATATGCTGATGAGCTGAAGAAAAGCCGACATGCTCACAGAAACACGTCTCTGTGGAAGTGATCTCACCTCTGCAGTCAACAGTCCAATCAAACTGAAGGAAGGAAACAATGAAATTTAAATCCAAACCATCATTTAAATCTGACAGATTGATGCTAAAACTGCTTAACATTTTATTTAACATTTCTTTCTCTTCCTACTTTATTCTCTGTTGGTGAAGTTTGTTTCACTTTCAAACACTTGGTGACGTGCATCAGGTGAGGATGGCAGATCTTCAGGTCGATGTGGTCGACGGTCACGTTCTCTACCAGGCTCTCATTGACTGAAGAACCCTGGGCGATCACAACCTTAAGGAAGATTGAGTTTATCACATAATCACTTCATGTTCTGCAGCAGAGTGCGTCTCGTCTCGTTGTCTTCTCTCTTTTTTCACTTACATCTCGGTCTGCCCACTGTGTGTCGCAGTCATCTGAGGCGGTCCACTGGGACAGCTGGTACCTAAAGAAACGGGTTGGAAGTCGACTGACGCTGCAGTTCAGAGGTGAAAGGTCAGCAGCTGCAGGAAGCAACAGCTGCACCAAACCTGAAATAAATTAAATTAAAATTGCCTCAGAAAGTCAGAAATGCTTAGATATCAAAGAGAGAATCAACATGCCAGCACACCATCAGCCAAGTGGTTATAACGATATGCCTGATATTAATTTTAGGCAATGTAGCAGTTATAGTTTAATCTGCGAAGTGAAAGATGCATATGCAATCATGGCACAGCTGAGAAAACATCAGTAAGGCAGAAACAATCAGCTGTTTATGTTGCATACAGGTAGAGCTTCCTAGCTAGCAAGGTAGCATAGCATCCTGCTAGCCAACATTCTGTCTCCATTTTAAACTGGATTAAACAGGAAACAGGTCATGTTCAGATGTTGTTCTGGTTCTTCCTCCTGGAGGAGTCGATGGATTCTCTGGGTCATTTTGGGAGGAGACGGTTCATCAGGCCCGGATCGGCTAATCAGGAGAACCGGGACATTTCCCCATGGGCCGGCCTATGGCAGGCAGTTTAACATAAAATCAGTTTCCTCTATTTGTAATTACATCTAAAAATGAGCTTGGTCTAGACCAGGGGTGTCCAAAGTGGGTCCTGGAGGCCCGGCATCCTGCACGTTTTAGTTCTCTCCCTGGTGGTGTTCCTCTTAGGCCTTCTAACGAGCATCATTTGATCCAGGTGCGTTAAACCAGGGAGAGAATAAAACATGCAGGATGCCGGGCCTCAGGGACCCACTTTGGACACCCCTGGTCTAGACAACCGTGAAAATTTGACATGAAATCATGTGGAATCAGTCGACATTATGAAGTAATTCTTGCCTGCAATGAATCGGAAATATTTTAGAAAAATACTCTTAATTTCAAGGCTACACAGAACAGCGCACTCTATTGTTGACTTAACATGTACATTGGTAAGTATGCTTACTCCAAATGCAAGATTATAATGACATGAGTCAATACTACTAATAATATCTTATCTAAAGTGGGCTGGTCTGATGCGTGAAAATCCAGGGCAGTTTTGTGTTTTCTCCACCGTTTCCTGGAGACCCAAAGCTGTAGAATCGGCTTTGCAACCCGTTCCAGATGGATGGATGTCAGTAACTTTGTTTATAATCTGTTCTGGGATTTGTTTGGACATGGTGCATTACTTTTCAAACTCTTTTTCCTACTTTACGCTGTCAGAAAGATTCTGTTTAAGAAATCCTGCTTTTATTTCAGAATTATTGAGGCTTTTGGTTTAGTGGCCGGTTTTAAATCTGTTTGCTGAACTGAAACTACACCAGATTCTCAGCTTCCAATATGAACACTCAAGTAAAAACCACATGACAACAAAATAGTAAAGATGAGACATCTGACTCAGACTAGAAAATCTGCTTATTCTATGCGACGCAGGGGAAAAACCCAGGTTGTGATTGAGGATGTGGCCCTAAAGCCAACTGGTAGTCCACTCAAATAATATCAAGTGGCCCAGAGTCTCCCAATTAACACCAGGTAGGTCTGGCTTAAAATGATGAAACAGAAATGGTATACAAAACCTATTTATACATTCTTTTACAATATTAATAGACTTTATTATTCTGATTTAAAACCCAATAAAGCACAGGAACCCAGGACAAGAGAAGCAATGAGACCTAAGCAAAAACTGCAAACCAAATTAGTAGAAACACAAATTGACAAAATAATGTTAAAAGCAAATCCCACATTGTCTCAACCCAGTTATAAAGCTGTGCCCAATCAGCTAATTCATAAAAATAAAGAGATATAAACTGTCATTCTGGTTCCGTAGAGCTTGTGCAACTCCAGCTGTAGAAGACGACCTATGAGCTGAGAGCATCTAAACTACAAAACAAATGCACTCGGTGAGAAGCAACAGCAGCAATCTTAATCAGCCACACAACGGGTACATCCAGACGCTGCAGTGAGAAGCCACTGAAATGCATCCAAGCAATCAGAAATCACGTCAAGTAGCAACAATATAAAAGCGACCTGACGTTACACAGAACCAGCCACAAGTGGCATCAAAGATCCATTTATTCTACCAGCAGCACAAATAGCCACGATCCGGAACTTGGTGCAGCAGCCCGATGAGCCCGGATCCAACTGCGCACAACGGACCTGAGACCCGGTGGGAATTTACATTCACGTTTGTAAACAATGTTTAAGTAAAATCTCCCGGTTACATCCATGAGACTGTTACAACACGTGAAAGAATCTACAGTCAAGTCAATAACAGCTGTGAATACATTTAACACCTGAGTTTAAGCTGAAATCTCTTCTCACTGTTGTGAAAAGCCCCAGTGGTTCTGACAGTGAACACCGAGCCCCGTTTGCATCACCACAGTTTCAGTTGGACAGTTTTTCCTCCTCCGGTGAGTTTTTGGCTTTTGCAGATCTGGTCTTATAAACTCCTCACCACTTTGTGGTTACCTGGTCGTTGCTGCTGCTGCTTTCTGATTCTTCCTCTGACCAGAGCAACTAAACTACAACCAGTCAAACATTGAAGCCCCCAGCGGTTTAACTGTCGCTACAGGAGGGACCGAGACGTTTCTAAATAATCTGAAATGCTACAGATAAATATAATTCAGACAGTTTGTTGTCACCTCTTTGGGTTTGGGAGAAATGCATTCCTGAATGTTCTCGATGCGGAGCGACGACTTCTCTAATCTGCAGTAAAATTATGCAATATTGATTCTTGACATAGTATATGTATGTAAAAGTAATAGATACGTCATAAATACAAACTTAAGATTGTTGTGCATCTCATTTTCTGCTCGGATATTTCTCTTTCTTTCCTGCTCCGTAACGCACCAAGTAGAGACGTCTCTACCTGACCGTAAAGATTTCTCTGTTTAATAAGGAAACGACCCACCGGGAAAATATACAAGTCCAGAAAAGCATCAACTGATTCGGACCAAATAAAAGAACAACAGACTTCAGAAACGCCCAAAACGAGTCACGTTTTCTGCGTCACTTGAGAAAACGTTTAAAAACCTGATCAGACATGGGCTTCTGATCCGGACGTCTTTAATTATCCAGGATCTTTGGATCTGGAGTTAAACTCACCTGTCAACGCAAGCAGCCGGCAGATCCCAGAGAGGTCCATGCCGAGCAGAAACCCCCGAACCTGTGTGATACCTGCCGGTTTCTGGTTGTGGTTCTCTGTCCGCCTCCTCCCCGCCTGCATGAAGAGCTGCAGCTCAGAGTCTCTTTTCTGTCTCGTCCCGCCCCTTGCGGCTGCTCTGTCTTTAACAAGTCACCCGATGCCGACTATTTTCATTATGAGTTTGTTTGAGCTTTAAATATGTTTACCAACTTGATTTTTATCAGCTTTTTATTATGCATTAAAATAGCATTATTATAAATATTCAAACAGTATCATATACAGTATGTGTGAAACATGCCTGGTATCATCATGTGTCGCTACATTGCAGCAATATTGTAGTTGTTGATTTTAACCTTACAGAATTGGCAACTTAAAAAAGATTTGGATTTTGAAACGCAGAATGGTATTTAAGTGTAATATTAGTGTATTATTTTAACTACCCCCCCCGCCAGCCTGGTCGGCATCTATCCCACCTAAACTTGTGTATGACGTCAA
>NW_015113263.1:65065-92376 GCF_001443285.1 Poecilia latipinna | reverse complement strand
AATATGTAAATTTCACACATTAGAGTTTTTACGTTGCAACCCCCCGTCATCCCCTCCTTCTGCAGGTGGAGTGATGGTGTAGAAACCCTCCGACAGTATCCTGCAGGCCAGGCGCCCCTGTGTGTGTGTGTGTGTGTGTGTGTGCCAGTCAGAGTAAGGCAGCGTGCTGTTTTGTACTTCGGAGCAGTGTGTGCCCGTTTTGGGTGAACGTCCAGGCTGAAAGTTGTGCTGCGTCAGAGCGGGGCGGGGATCCAACCAAAACTGGTTCTTAGTTACTTCCGTATTCTGTCAGCTGCTCTAGAGTCGCTCAGCGCCATCATCCAGTTCACCACATATTTCTTCATCATGCTGTCAGGATTTCTGTGGGATTAACCGAAAGCTTTCCGTTTTTCATCTAGAGGAGCGTGTTAAGAGTTGGTCAAACCAGCGATGAATTTTCCTGTGGAGATAATTTCGGATCTGGATCGAATTATGCGCCTGATTTTGGTTGTTCAGACCAAGGCCCGTCTGACGGAGGGGGGTGAGGGGAGGAGGCTGGGCTTTGTCACGTGGCCAGCCTCCCTCCTTCCTCCTGCGTAGCCAGGAGGGAGGGAGGCTTGCTCCTCCCCCCCTCCTGGCCAGGAGGAGGGAGGGAGGCAGCTTCCTCCACTGGCCGCTGCTATTTATGATCCTCCGACTTCTGCTGCACTTTGCGATCCGCCAACCTGTCCGCTGGTCGTCAGATCATCACAGTGAGTAACTAAGTTACAGTTGTACTGGGCATTAATTTTAATATTAAAATAATTATTTTTAAAAAATGTGTTCTTGTTCGCTGCAGTTATTGCTCAGAAAGCCACATAAAGTCTTTAAATCGGTTTGTATAGATTAAAATAAAAGTATATTGCTCTATTGAAAACATATGTACAACGCAGAGGTTAATTGTAATTAATCTTCGTAAAATTATATCAATGAAAAGAATATAATGACGCAAATTCCTGATAACTATTATTTTGATTAGCGCGCAGGTTTCTGCACTTTTTTTCTCATCCATCAGTTCAACGTCTGGCTCTTTTCTCCTCCAGCGCAGGACTGGGACAAAAAACTATTACCCTGGCTCTTCTATGATTATTTCTACAGTTTGAGAAGGCGCATGGTATACCAGAGGATGTGCAGTTGTAGAAGTTTATCACAGTTTGCCGCAGACTGTAGAGTTTCAGTCTTACCTTAGGAACCATGTGCGCAGTCTCTGGTCAGATCACTGCGCTGCGCTCGGCCCTGCTGCGTAAAGGCTACGCCCCTTTGATGATTACACATCATCGGCGCCCTCCTCCCGACCCCGCTTTCTCTTCAATTATTTATTTACGATTAATCTATTAGTATGATTTGTTATTTAAATGGCCATTTATATTATTTATGCTAGTACTATGACATATGAAAAAACATATCCAAGCTCGGGTTTTCTGGTGGCAGTCTAATTGTTGATTCACTGACGTTACTGCCTTAATCATTTTCCATCCATCCATTTTCTTTACACCCTTGTCCCTCAGTGGGGTCGGGAGGTGCTGGTGTCCATCTCCAGCTAACGTTTCGGGCGAGGGGGGGGGGGTCACCTGGACAGGTTGCCAGTCTGTCGCAGCCTTAATCATTTTGAAAAGTTTTTCTTCATCCCTCTGCCGTTTTTTTTTGTTTGTTTGTTTTTTTTGCCTGGCCCGAAGTCCGAATTCAAAAAGGAGCGGAAGTATTTAAAGAGACAGAGGCCCAATTTCAAGGAGCTAAATCGGGAAGTAAAATTTCACTTAACACAGTGTTTCTCCACCCTGGTCCTCAGGCCCCCTGCTCTACATGTTTTAGATGTGCCTCTCTTCCAGAACAGCTGATTCAAATGTTTGCATGACCATCAAATACTGCAGGAGCCCGTTAATCACCCAGGGATACAATTCAGGTGTGGCAGAAGGGAAACACCGAAAACATGCAGGACAGGGGGGCCGGTGAGGACCAGGGTGGAGAAACACTGACTTAAGACATATTTGGTAATTTCAGTCAAAGTTCAAGAAACGTTATCCAGTTACTTTCCTAGTTACTCATTCTCAAAAGTAATTTAACAATGAAATTTCAAAATCATGATGCACAACAGAGCCTGGGACAATAAGCAATTAATCAATTAAGCAGGAATTAGAACAAACTAAAATCCAGAAAAACTCGGTTCATCTAGACAAACTACCTTAGATCCACATTTAGTATAAAATTTTTTAAAATCAGATTAAGACCCAGAGGAACTGCTGTCAGGTAATAAATCTAGACCAAACTTAGAAAATATATCTACTTTAGAGAACCAAACATGGAGAACCAACAACTAATTTCATCAGAACAAGAATCCAGAGAAACCCCTAAATGTCAGACTAATTATTCTTATTAAACAAGAAGAACCAATATGTCGTTTTTACCTTTTTGTCTTTTTGTTTGTATTTCCACTAATTCGTGTCAAGCACTTTGAATTGCTTTGTTGCTGACAAAGAGCTGTAAATAAAATTACCTTACCTTAAATCCATGAAGAATTAAAATGAGCTTCATCATTTCCAGTCTGATCATTTTTGAAGGGCAGTTTAGTTTTTAGTCTTTGTAATCCATTTTATTCAGTTTCAGTTGTGTGTGGTTTTTTATTACCATTTTATTTATTGTTTTTGGTTGTATTTTAATTGGACATGTGCATTTTTTCCAGTTTTATTAATTGTTCTTTAAAAAAATAAAGTTTATTGGTCGTTGAGATGGCGAACTTGTATTATAATATCATTATCAAAAACTCCAAAAACAGTATAATTTAGTGATTATTTTTGAGACAATTTATTTTCCAGGAAAATGTGTTTTAGTGACGGGTGTGTCCACCTGGATGCCTTTCAGCCTAATTCTGTTCTTTCTGCAAATTGCCTCCATCTATGTCTCTTTGAAGATTATTAGTTTATAACCTTTAATTTAATGCACTTTACATGAAGCAAAAATGAAAATTGAACAACAGAGGTAGTTGAATCTGACCTTTTGTCCTGCAGACTCAGACATGTTCCTCCATGTTTTCCTGCTAAGTGCTGTGACGGCTCCAGCTTCCGCCGCCACCCGTAAGCTGCAGGTCAGAGTTAGAAACCAAACAACAGAAACATCCGTCAGATTTATGAATGATGGGAAACAAGCAGGAACTCTGACATCCTCCTGCCTTTCAGACCAACCTGACCTGCTTCAGGTCCTCGGATCCAGCAGCCGTGATCGCTACGCAGCTCCACGGTAACCATGACGACCAGAGGTTCCTGTGGACGAAGGATCCAGATTCCGCTCTTCTTCCTCAGTGCTCCTCTTCCTCTTTCTCCCCTCCTGCGTCCCGCTGTGAGGTCTGTCATCTCGGGCAGGTCTTCATCATCTGCGCCGACCTGCCGGATGGAGCCGTTCTGTACCTGGAGCGACCCGGAGTCCCTTACCGGACCGAGCGGAGCGGTACGGACCGGCAGCACAACTCTGGACCGAATCTATTTATCATTCATTTAAAAAATAATATTTCAGAAAATCCAGCTGAGAAAAAAAGAAGAAAAAAAACGGATGCGTTTCCATTACAAATGTGTCTAAATTCTGCGAACGTCTAAAAAACATAATTTTTTCATGTTTCAATAAAATGAAACTGAAATCACTCGTGAATAAGCTGATTCACGTGACAAGTCATTAGAAATCATAACGGTGTCACATTGTTACTGCCCGGCTCGTTCAGCTCATTGAGACATTAATTAGCCTCTCAGCACCAGACATGAAATGATTTCAGGGCCAGCCTGAAAAGCGGAGCTGGCTGGAAAAGTCGGCTTAGGCCCACCGACCCGTCTGCTGTTCCAGCCAGGAGACTCTGGGCCCGGTACCACTTCCACTGTGCCTCGGGACAAAGAACAATTTTTACAATAAGTAAAATGACAGATTATCCCTCCAGGAGGGGACGTCACAGATGTAAACAGTTTCTCATCATCATCTATCAGGTTGTTATATTTGGGAAAACTCCGCGTACGCGGTGTTGGTGTAATTATAGTCGGTGATTTTAAAGAACATTTATGGATTCAACATGTTGGAGTGACGCACAGCCTCTTCTGAACTGTGTGACGCTGCAGCTCCGGTGCAGCTGCTGCAGCTCCGGTGCAGCTGCTGCAGCTCCGGTGCAGCTGCTGCAGCTCCGGTGCAGCAGCTCCGGTGCAGCTGCTGCACCGAGCGCAGCGGTGCGAAAAGGTGTCTCAGTTTTGCGGAAAATAATTTAAATATGGCTGAACAAAAAAAAAAAAACAACAACAAAAACCCCCCACCTCGTATAGCAAAAAGATGTTTTATTGAAAAATCCGAGTTATTTCAAAATTGGCGTTTTTTCCATTAAGCCCATTTATTTCCATAATTTCAATCTTTACAGTTTTATGGTCAGTGGAAACGCACTGGCTCATGAAGGATCAGCTGCCCATCGGCTGTCAGCGCATTTAAAGCAGCCAAACCGTTGATTACTCTAGTTGTTCTGGCCTGAATCCTCCAGTGGCCTCCGCTTCTAAAAATGAGTCATTAATGGCCTCAAATATCTGAAATATGATCACACATTTAAATATGTGGTTAAATGATGATTAATAATCACACTGTGTCAGCCAGTGAAATCGAGGCGATGCTTTCTAGGATAAAATCTGATGAACTTCTGCTTTATTTCATCAGTCAGTTTGTCTGAATTAACTCAGAAATGACTCGCTGTCTCTCTGATTGGACCTGATGCAGCAGAAACACTTTGCTGCTCAGCCGAATCCATCGAGAAGCAAAGAAAGACCCTGATTCAAAGCAGATTATTTTGTTTTTAAATGAACTTATTAATCTAAGCTGCCCCTTATTTATATATATATATATATATATATATATATATATATATATATATATATATATATATATATGTGTGTGTGTGTTACTAAACATCTCTTTTAGTAGCATCTCGTTGCCTATTTTTAAGAAATCCAGTGGAACCAATTCTGACATCCTGATTTCAGACAGGAGCCGATTCCAGGCTGCCCTCACACAGAAAACTTGCTTCCCTTTTCAGAACATGCAGAAGAAAAATGTTGTTAGAGCGTAAAGGATGGAAATTAACAGACACTCGCACCTGTGCATGCTTGTAATTTTAACGTATTTTTTCTACTCTAAGTTTATAAGTTTATATGTCGTGTTTTTCTGAGAGCATTGAAACAAAGTCAAACTCCTCGTTAAGTGAATGAAGCTGATCGTGTTGCTCTGTTCCAGCCTGCCCGCTGCCGCCCGCTGCTGTTGAGCCTCCCGCAGGTAAAATCCCGCCCAGGTGACTCTTTACCTGATCTTTACTTCTGACTGCAGCATTATTCAACAAATCTGCTGGTGTTTAGCTTTAAAAACGTAAAAACTGGATTCTGAGTTAATTCATTCAAGAATATCACAAAATTATACTAAAGTAGCAGCGCTTCAATGTATTTTACTCATGTAGAATTAAAAAATGGCCAACATCTATGTTAAACAAATAGATGACTGTAGTACTGAATAACTGATTTAATTTCAGTTAAATTTAATCAGATGGAAAATAAAGTTGTGCAAATTGTGGTTATTTTAGAGAATAGAATCATAAATTGGTTAAAAAAGAGAGAAAATCAATAACGATAATAAATTCAGGCAGAAAAAAAAGTTCACCGTTTTTTTTTTTTTACAACATAAAGTTTCACTTACCGGAGGTTAAATACAGGATGTGTTGCTCTAGTCTTACCAACCAATCAGGGAGCCGCATTCACACATCGCTCAGCAGCAACTTGAGGCTTAATGTTCAGGGGCAAATCAACATGAGGCAGCGGGAACTGAACACCCAACTTTCAGATGACTGGATGATTACTCCACCCGAACAGAGATAAATACAATACAGTGATAAAACCTACCGTTTACTGTAAAAACGTAAAATGGAAAATAACGGAACAATAGCGATTTTGTACAAACACGATGTCTCACTCTGACATAAACTGTGTGTCTGGTACAATTCTGGGGTTAAAACCTCATTCAGTGCCAACAGCGACTGTCGACCAAGAATGAAAGTGTTGTTACTTCAAAATATTATCAGTCAAGTAAAAGTAAAAAGTTCGGTACAATAAAAATACTCCTAGGTGTTTTTTTAAGTAAATGAAGCTAATGTTTGCTCTCCGATCTGTTTTCAGTTCTGGATGAACCCAGACTGCCCCCTGCTGGTAAGTTTTAGTCACTTCATCTGTGGGGATGACAGTAATGTAGGTTAACTTTGGGGTTCTTTCAGGTATAGAAGATCTAAAAATCTGATAGTCTAAACTTCTATGGAAAAAAAGGCAAATGGAATAAACAGCCCAACTTCTCACACCTAGCATAGTGTGCTAGCAGCAACATCTGTTGCTATTCTTACATTTACTCTTCTGATGACTAAAAGATGCATGCAGGGAAAAATATTCATTATTCATCAGTAGAAGATCTTTAAAGACCATATGGACACAATATTTTAGTGACATTTATTAATTAAAATATTTTTCTGACATCCTCTGGTACAAGTGTAGGACAGACATTTACCTCCAGCGGTACAGGCAGGAATTAAAGAGCTCTGTATAATAGAATTGAGAATAGACAACCTATTATTTATTATTATTTATTTATTTAAAACTTAAATTAGCTGCCAAAAGCTGAAACACTTCCAGAAGTAAAACAAATGTATCTCAGAGTATCCGTCATAATTAAATCGTATTTCTGTCTGGATCTTGATGGTTTCAGCTTCAACATGTTCCTCAGCACTGACTCTCTCTCCTCTGTCTTGATGAAGCTTCATATTGCTCACCTGTTGCCACAGATTATTCAGGTTTAGGTTTGAATCAGATCCCGTTTCTGCTCCAGAATCGTCTCTCTGACCTGAATTCAGTCTGACTTCATGTTTCTGCAGATGAGAACACAAGAAATCACTTTGCTGCTGTCGCCTCTCTGATCCTCCTCATCCTCATCCTCACTGCGGTGGCTCATGGGTCGCAGCAGGTGGGTCTTTCTGAGGCAGAATAGTAATAAAGTTGGAATCAAGGCAAGAGGGACAGTTGAGGCCTGATGCACCACATCACACTTTCAACAGGCGACATGTTAACCAGTCATACAAAAGGATTATATGAACAGCAACTATTAATTATTATTATGCATGTTATGTCATTTGGGAAAACTATATTTAAAGAAATGTAAATATGATTATCAAGCTTTTCTAAACACTTACCACTTCAGAAAGTAACTATTGTACAACAAATTTATTGAAAAAAAAAAAACAGACTTTAGTTCCTTAATTTCTATTAAAGCTATAGAATTTAACTTTTATAATATATATATATATTTTACATATTTCTTGAAACTGTCAGTGTGTCATGACAGAATGTTATGAGACAGATAATCTGTGAAAAGTCGAGCTGCTCTGTCTTCTCCCAGTAACTACAAACAACCAATCAGAGCCAGGAGGCGGAGCTTAGCGCTGTCAATCATTCTCTTGCTTGCAGCACAGCCTGTCCTGAATGCTGAAGCTAGCTAGCATGGCCACTGATGACAGCGGATGGACAGTTATCCTGTAACAGTAAATTGTTTCTCCACCATTTGCACATCTAACAACGAGTGCATTCGGTTGACTGAGTCTCAAAAAAACTACAATCATAAATTAGTTGATGGGAACCACATGAAGTCTGGTCAGAAGTTCCTGTTCTGGTCAGAAATATTTAGCTGCAGCGATGAGGGTTGCCAGGTCTGGAAGACATCCACCAGTTAAGTATCTTCTGTCAGATTGTTAGTCTCTCACAAACCACCAACCAGGTCCGGAGAATCAGACGGATCATGGTGACACCAGACGGGTTCTGTTTAGCTCACTGGTTCTGTTGACCTTCATCGTCTGACTGAATTTAAATCGGACTCTGTGTGTTTTATGTTCCAGGACGGTTCTGGTGAAACAGCAGAACCTCCACATGATCTAGAGATGGACAGCTGTCCTCCGTCCCAGCTGTCTGTCCTGGGACGGAGGACAGACAGCTGAATGTTTGAAATGGACCCTGACTCGGTGGGTTCTGTAGGGTATCACCAGCTGTTTTCACATTTCAACCCAGCAGAACCTCAGCAGAACCTCAGAGTGGCGATAATCTCTGTCTGCATACCACCTCAATGTTTCCGGGTTGGCAGATGATGAAGTTCTGGTTCCAACAGAACCGGGTCTACTGGACCATGAGGTGTGAGAACGCCTTGATTCTGAGGACGAGCTCAGGTCCAGAGATACAGACGTTCCTAGGGAGCAGAAGCTCCTGCAGCTGCACTTTAATTCCTGGAGCCGCTTTTTGTTTGAACATTACAACTTTATTGTCTGACTTTTGATTTATTAATTTTCTCACTAATAACCTGAATGTCTCTGTGTTCACAGGACCGAAACCTGGAGGAGCGACCGACCGCTGGCCAAACTGCCCCAACCTTCAGCAGAAATCAGGTCATCAGATGAAGTTTTATCAGATGTCCTAAGGAAAAGGCTGAAGCTTCAGGGTAACTGGGCCTTTTCGGCGCCAGCACCATGACTCTGGAACAGTTTTCCTCTGGGCCTTTGCTCCTTCTCTGACTCGGGCATCTTCAAGCTTCAGCTCAAGACTTGTTTAGACAGGCTTTAGTAGCAGGTAGCAGAGCAGCATTCCCTTATGATTATTCCCTTATTATTGTGTTTTCTTACTCTTGTGATGTGAATGTTGCTGTGAAGTGCTTTGGTCATCTTTATTGGTTAAGTATTATATAAATCGATCAATCAAACAGGGTTTCCTGCAAACACGTGGAGTGATGAAGAGAAGGTGTACAAGGCAATGAAATGATGGACATCAATTTAAATTTTAAAATATTTTATTGATCCCAAAGGGAAATTAAATGTTGTAACTCATATGAATTCAAATTCAAATTAATCTGCAATGACCATCTTCAGTTATTATAGATGTCGATGGCTGTTGGCAGGAAAGATGTCTTGTAGCAGTCTGTGTAACAGTGAAATGGAAGAAGCCTCTGACTGAAGACAGTCTAAACCCTCACATCAAGCCTGTTTGATAAAGTTACATCATCTACATTTATAAGTTAATAAAACTGTAAACATTTGGTTTTTATTATCACTTCCATTTTTTCCTTCTTACTTCATTTATTCAATTCCATAATTAATATGAATTCTTCATCTGACAACTAGAATTCAAGTGTCCGTAAATTGATGTGAAAGCTTTTTCATTATGCAACAGTAATCATAGTTTGGATGACTGAGAATAAATATATATTCACCATAAACTGATCTCATTCCTTTTTTAATGAGGTTTGCTTCATTCAAACAGAAAGATGTTAAACTGATAAGTATATAGTTTATTAAATGAGAATATTGTGATTTTAACACATTCATCATCTGTAACCTGTAGTAGTGAAGCTTCCAAATTTTCCTACAGCATCCTGTCCAACTATGTCCTTATTTCACTGATATTATGTTGAACCAAAACACATGAATGAGAATCAGTTTTCCAGACTGTTGGGTCGTCTAAAGTGATTACCATCATTTACAGATTAATTTCTACAAGAATCTGAGAATTCTGTTGGATTCATTTAAATATTGCATGTTTAGTTTATTATTGAGCAGATAAAATACATTTGTGTTAAGTTTTTATTTAAAAACCAAAGATGAAGTTATTATCTTTGGACGTAAACAGGAAGGATCTGGAGTCAACGCACAGCTTCAGTTGTTGCAGCTGAATAATCAGGATGAACTCTGACGTAAAGCTGAAATGTGAAATGCTGTACAAATAAACTTGATTAACTGATTAAAAATATTTGATCAATGATCTGGGACAGGGGTCCTAAATCAAGTTGGGGGTCCGTGCTCCATCTCTCCATCAGTTTGGGGGCCCAGGCTGAAAAACCAAAACCAGAACTTTCTGGTATCAACTCCACCTGCCATGTTTGGATGAAGAAAAATGAGTAAAATCCCAAGAACGGCTTCCAGAAGGACAAAAACATATGTGCTGTTTTCAGTGGGTTGGATTATTTTAATGGTGTCTAACAGCTAATCCAGGATCCTACTGCCAGAAACCTACAGTAGGAGGTCTGGTGGTCATGCAGACCTTCCAGGTAATCAGAAATCTCCTTATTTTAATGGAAAAGCAGCTGTATTTGGTTTAGTTCTCCTCCGCTCTGGAACTACGAGCCTAAAAAGGTGTTGCAAAAATGATTGGACTATTCAAATCTGGACTGAAATCTGGACTCAAACACTAAAAAAAAAAAAAAAAAGCTACTCGAGGATGGAAGAACAAAATGACGGGAGAATGGTAAAACAAAGAAGCTTATAAACAAACATGTTGCGTCGATGAGAAGTTTAAAAATCGCCCAATAGTGTCCGAAACATAAAGTGCAGGCAGTGGCAAATGTTGCTTTATTCATCATCATCATTTATCATTTATTCATCATCATTCATCCATTCATGCCTTCATTTAAATGCCCAATTCTTATTGGTTAGCTGTCATCACTGAGGCCTGGCCCCAAAAACAGCATTGGGTCTCTTTCTTGACAAGCAGCTCTCCCAACCACTGAGTGGCGGATCCACATCCACTCCAGCCCCTGTGGTGCGTAACCAGAATAAAACGCAGCACAAGGGAAGTGCGCGGAGCGGCGGCAGCGTCAAAACTGGGTAAGCGTTTTCAGGATTATTTATCTAACATTTTGTCTAAAATGATGGAAACCAGACGATAACTTCCCCAGAGGGAGACAGTTTTCATGCCGTGTCTATCAGATCTAGTGTCAGTGAAAGTTATTTTTGTTGCTCCGAGTTCGCAGTGGAGGAATGAAGGTGGATGAAGGTCCAGGTCCAGCTTCCGAGGCGGACACCCACCCGAAGCTGGCTGGCTGGGTGTCCGCCTCGGAGCCTGGCCGCTGGAAGAGCCTGGCCGCTGGAAGAGCCTGGCCGCTGGAAGAGCCTGGTCAGTCTCCGATTGCGGATAAAATGCGGGATATCCGTGAAAATGTGAGGAAAACCGGCGCAGAGGGGCGGAAGGAGGCATTATGACATGTCGGAGTGTTTATCTTCATGTATGAAGTTAATTCAGACTCAGACCAACGAGAGAGGAGTTCACACTGCCAACCCCGCGCCTTTCTGAGCCTCTTCCAACTTGGAAGAAGCTCAGAAACGGAGACCAGAGAGATTCCTGAAACAACCTGGAAGTGGGTGGAGCCATCATGACAAACCCACTTCACGTGTTCAACGTAAATAAAACAACATGGCGTTATAAAAAAAAAAACGGTGTGAGCGAACAAATCTACAACAGAGTTTGGTAGAAACTAGTTACATTTATTCAATTACATTTTAAAAAATGTACTTTTAGGAGTATTTTTACTTTTACTTGTATAAAAAAAAGTTTTTGTTTGTTTGTATTTCATGCACTTTTTGATTTTATCATGTTTGTTTTTCTCCCAGTTCAGCTTCTCACTGTGGATAGAAGATCCAGAAATTTTACTCAAGTAAGGTTAACAATACTTTATATTAATGTTACTTATGAAAAGCTGAAAATTAAAGTGCAATAAAACTACTTTTAAAACAAAATAATGAAGTAATTGTGAAAATGTAGCTTTGGTTATTTCATAACCAAGATTTGGAGATAGATTTGAATGAAAACATAAATATTGTGGCATCTGAAGACTATTTTTTTGTCATATTTAATTTTTTTATATTAAACAAAATATTTCCTTTTTGATGTGTGTTTAAACCTTCACTGAGTTAAAGCCTTATTGGCAGTAAAGTGCTGCTGATGTGAACGTTTGAACTTTTGTAAGTCTCAGATTTGTCAGGATTTTTTCGGCTCCTTGTGTTTCAGGATGGATCCTCTGAGATGCCTCCAGGCAGTGGGTTCAAAGGTCAGACAGGTGGATCAGCTGTACCCTGATGGAGT
This sequence comes from Poecilia latipinna, assembly GCF_001443285.1. NCBI lineage: Eukaryota > Metazoa > Chordata > Actinopteri > Cyprinodontiformes > Poeciliidae > Poecilia > Poecilia latipinna. The sequence goes on along the minus strand of NW_015113263.1, from coordinate 80,425 downwards.
AGCTCAGGGGAACCTGTGGGAGACTCCAGGTGTGACTCCGCTCTGCTCCTCCGTCTCTCCTCCTCCTCCATCCGGATGTTTGGTCTGCTTCCAGGAAACGGCTTATGCTGTTTGCAACAACGTGACCTCTGACCTTATCATGGAGGGAGACGGCATAACGATACCGATCAGGGAGAGCGGTGAGATGAATTTACTAAACTTCAATCTGGGATTAGAATTAGCCTGTAACTCTAATCCCAGATTACTAATCTGTTTGCAGGATGTCCCGTCTTCATGGAACCTGGTGAGTTTCTCTGCCTGATAAAAACACATTTCTGGTTATTTAAACATCAGATGTTGGTGTTGATTCAAGTCCAGGTGAAAAACTCCTGAACACAAACTCAACTGGTTTTCCTGCAGCGTCGTCTGAGGATCTCTGGTGGCTGATCTTCATTCCCTTCATCATCATCATCATCATCGGTGTTCTGGTTTACCGAAAGAGGAAAGGAATCTATAGGCCTAGCAGAAATGCAGGTTTGTGTCGTAATGAAGGATTATTCTGGTTTATTCCTCCCTAATGGGAGGTTGGTCACCATGACAACGTGTGCTAAAAACAGTTTGGCTAACTAGAAAGCGCTAATGATAAAAATGAATTCACTAATGCTAAAATGATTTACCAGCATCAAGCAGAAGTTAATGCTAAAGCACTATGCCAACATATTTACCAAAAACTAAAACTTTACACCAACTTGGTATTAAGCAGAAGCTAATTAAACTATCAACATGTATTTAGAAGCTAATCTGCTTTAGCAATCTGGTAGTTAGTGGAAGCTAACGCCATGTGCTAAAAGTTTTCAGTTAGCAAAAATGGTAAACCTAAAATTAGCTTTGCTATTGGCGCATTAGCAGGTTTGTTCAGTCATGAAAGAATGTAGAAATTTAAATAAACAGAAAATTATAAAAAGATCTGGATCTTTGTTCCCAGCATTTAAGATGCATTTTTTCCATTTATTTGTGTTTTTAACGTTCCTGTTCACAGAGCGGAGGAACCCGACGCTGCTGCAGAGGGAAACCTGAAGCTTTACCTCCACACTCCATAACTGGATGTTTTTATTGGCTTAATAAATTAAACATTTTAAAATTTGTGTGTTTCCTGTTTAAATCCTGCTTTGTTTCCATCAAGTTCTTACAAAATTTAAAAAGATTTCAGGAGAAAACATCGACTTTCAGCTAAATCATAAATCCAACAGAGGAAATCAAATGAAGGTAAAAATATTTTTATATTCTGCTTAAAACAATTAGAGACTCGGTTTAATTACAATAACAGGTTTGATCAATAAATAAGTCACACTAAAAGTTTTCTTTAAAGGTTTTTATTGCATAATTAAGACAGAAAACATTAAAGTACTTTGAGAACAGAAAACATTTAAAACCAGGGATGAACCACAGCTAAAACAGAAACGGCTTTAAGACAGAGCTTCCTCCTCCTCCTCCTCTTCGTCAGTCGGCCTTCAGGGCGAAGAGCACGTCGTCCTGGCTCACGTTGAGCCAGAGCCTCTGCAGGACCCCCAGGCGGCTGGGCTCCAGCAGCAGCAGCCTGCAGGCTCCCAGGCGCCGACACACGGCCAGGCCCTCCGACACGCCGACGGGCTGCAGGCCCTCCACCCGACACAGAGCCTGGTGCTGCACCAGCACCTGGCAGACCGCGCGCAGGGAAAAGCCAGACAAGCTGAAGGTTAGCAACGCCTGGAACCGGCATCAATGCATAATGGTTTTATTATCATAAATATTTTAATCATGACTCGCTACATGAGAGCATTTAAATGACATCGGTGGTTGATGAATGTGTGAAATTCCTCTCATGGTTTCACTCGGTGTGAGAGCCGCTTTCTGTGTCGGCCATCTTTCAGGCCAAAGATGGCCGACACAGAAGAGCAACAAAACTTCTGCGGTTTTGTTGCTGATGTTGCTCCTTTCTGCTCGGAGCAGAAAGAATAAAAACTTCCAGGCTGACGACTCCGAACACGGAGCCAAAAGTACCGTGAGAATGTTTCATCTGATGATCAATAATTACCCAATAACTGATCGATTTATACATTTAGTTTGGATGAATGGATGAACAGACGGTTTCAGTCGTGTACAGGAGATTTGATTCTTCTGAACAGTTCTAGGACTCGAGTCTCGGTGGGAACTGTTCTTTGTTCTAATTCTCTGCTCACTGGTTCTGTTTGGTCCGGCTCTGACCAATGTGTGACCTCTGACCTCACCTGTTGGAAGGTGGCCTCCTCCAGTCCCAGCCTCCTGAACTCTGCGATGACGGCTCGTAGAAACAGCTGCTCCTGCGTCGACGCGCTCCTGGAAACAAACATGGCGGTCCGTCAGCGGGCCGCTCCTTGAAGCTCCGCCCACCGCCGTTCCACCGGGACGCTCACCTGATGGCGGCGACGTACGGCGAGGAGAACATCTCGTCCAGCGCCTGCATCACGTGGCTCATCCCCACCAGCCCCGCCGCTGAGCGCTCGCAGATCTCCGTCGCCCGCCGGCAGATGTCCAGGCACCTGCGGGCGTCGCCCGACAGCGCCGCCACCTGGTGGAGGAGAGCAGCGCTGAGCCGGCCGGTTCCCATGGAAACCAGAAACAGGTCGGGGAGGGGAGGCTTACCTTCCTGGAGACGAGCTGCAGCGCGTCGTCCTCGAAGGCCTTCAGCTTGTTGAGGCGAGACGTGACGATCTGCTGCAGCTGCTTGAAGGAGTACGGCTGGAAGGACATCCGGGTCAGACCCTGGAGGTCAGAGGTCAGAGGTCAACCAACTCGACTACATCTGTTTGCAGCAATAATTTTGTTTGAGGAGCTTTTGCTTTGAAGAAACTATTTTATTAAAATCTTCCAAATGAGACGAAACGTTTTGCTGCACAAAAATTTGACCATTTTTATTTGAAGGTGAAGCTGATGAAACTTACACTAATCTAAAAATATCATCCAAAAATAATAAACTGTCTTTGTTCCATTCTTGCACTGAGCTTGAGGGCCACATTAATTCATTTACAGGGCCAGAAGTGGCCCCCGACCCACCCTTTGGGCACCGCTGCAGTAAACTAAGCTGGAAGTCTCAGGAAACATAAAATAGGTGAAGTAATCTTTACATTAAGGTTCTGGTTCTCCATGTTCTCCAGACACCAGAGTTCCTCCTGGTGTCATCATGACCTTTGACCTCAGTGTTTGCTCACCAGCCTGCTGGCCACGCGGTTGATGAGGATCCGCTCCGGCAGGTCCATGGTGTTGGCGATGGCCAGCACCACCAGGCGGGCGTGGCGCCGCGTCGGCCAGTCGAACAGGTTGTACATCACGTTCTGCTTCCTGGTCCACAGCAGGTCCAGCTGCACACAGACAGGTCGCCGTGGCAACGGGCCGGCCAATCAACGCTTTATGGTAGAGACGGCTTAGGAAAGCTGCTGCCATGAACAAACTGTCAGTTTGAATAAAATTCAGAACGTTTTCATCTCTGACTGAAATTTTATGTTTTTGTTCTTTGTACTTGTTGCTTTAATGATGAGTAGGCCGACTGATGAAGAGGAGGAGGAGGAAGCTCAGTTTAAAGACATTATTCTGAATAAACAAACAGAACTCTAANAACTGCTTTGTAGGACCGCTGTGACCTCTGCAGGGGCGGCGACCCCCAGTTGAAGACCTGTTTTAATCTTCGGTCTGGACTCTGATTGGTCAAACCCAAACCTGCCGGGGTATGAATACTTTTGGATGAACCACAGCGAACCATCAGGGTTTTTTATTTCTGCAGACGAACAGAAACGCTTCCTGGTTCTGTGTTGAGCCCACATCACCATCCCTCCACCGCCGTGCTGCACAGCTAAAACCAGTTTCCGTCGGGTTTGAACCTGGACTTTGTTACGGATCACAGCTGAATGCGAACCCCCCCACAGAGACCACCGGGTTTTTATTCAGGTCGGCGTTTCGCTGAGTTCATCTCTGGAACCACAAACCAACAAATCTGAGGGGCAGGAAATGAGGTCACGCTTTGGAGAACAAGCAGAAGATTCTGGCTGCTATTTTTAACTTTTAAATCTGCTGATGATTTTATTCAGAACCAAGACTTCGACTTTTTTTTAATCAAATCTGAACTGATGAGGATTAAATGACGACGCTGCTTGCCCACCTCGTCCACCAGCAGCACGGTCGTTTCCTTCCTCGGCGCCGGATTGCTGAACCTTTTCTCCAGCAGCGCGGCGGCGTGGTCAGCCGTGGCTTTCTGACCCGTCAGCTTCTGCACAGAAACGTTTTGTTTACCCGATAAATCTGATTTATCGGGTTTTAATGTGCCGAGTCACCAGATTAATGATCAGTAACAGGATGTTTGTTTGAAAAAAACCAGAAAAAAGAGGAAGGAATCAGTGTGATAGGAGGTGCACTATAAGGAAGGATAACACAGAATATCCTGGTATACTGTTGGGCTTCATGTACTTTAAAAACTGCAGCTCAAATATTCATGGAAGGTTAAGTGGAAGGAAAAAGTGTGAAAAATGTGCATCATTAACTGAGATAATAATATACAATCTGACATTTTCTAGAATATTATTGAAGCTCATCTACCTGAAAACATTCAGATTAAAAATTGTATTTATAGAAAGTTGAGTGGAAGGAAAAGTTGTGGCAGAAAAAGGTCCACCTGAGATTTCTGTTAGTTTTAATTAATTACATTTTTTAAATCTAATTTTCTTAGATGTTAAGTTTTAGGTTTTTATTTTCAGAATCATCAAAACAACAAGATAAAGGCTTGAAATATTTGATGATATTCACCAGATCAGATTTGGTAATAAATTAAGAAACTAAAACTAATAAGAAAAAGGAAGCGGCTCTTTAAAGGAACAAATTTTTAGAACTAAACCAATGAAAAAATAAAAATGTGGGTCCTTTAATTCCCAAACTGAAATGGAAACATGACCCGGTCAGTCAGAGGACAGGCTGGTAGTTAGGCGGGTCAGTGAGCCTATTGGTCGGTTTTCAGCCAATCACCTGCAGGATCTGGGCGTAGGCCTGGTGGGGGTCGGTCATCTTCATCCCGTTGATCTGGATGAAGACGAACGGCGGGATCTCGTCCTGCTCAGCGGCGTGCTGCAGGCAGCGCATCACTTCCTGCACCGTGGCTGTCTTCCCCGTCCCCGGCACGCCGGACACGTACATGCACCTGAGGAAGAGCAGCAGGTCAGTCTGAGGGCTCCCCCTGGTGGCAGATCGAGGAACTGCAGCAACTCAAACAGGATATTTCTGGTTCGGCTTTGGCTCCAACAACAAATTATTAAAAACAAGAAAAACCTAAAAATATTAAGATATTAGAATAGTTACAAAGAGACGTCCAGGTTTTGTTTTTGACTGTTGAGAGCAGCATAAGACATAAATATTTCATATTATTGTAAGAATAAAGTCACAATATTAGCAGCACGAAGCTATGAGGAGAAGAAAGTCATGTAAATATAAAAAAGTCTAAATTTGTAGATTCAGCTGTTTGAACAAATAAAAAGTTCTGGTTCTGATAATTAGATGCTGATGTTAAAGCAAAGCATGACGTCACAAGATGCTCCACGTTCCTCAGTTTTCATGGAGGAGTTCGTAACACTGCCACTTTATTCTCCTCATTTAAAACAGATCTTTTCTCCAGGCTGAGTTCCAGGAACCTCAGAACTGAAGGGCTGAACGTTTTGGGTCAGAACCGTCCTCACCCTCCGGTACCGTCCAGGACCTTGCTCTCCACGAAGCTGTAGATGTCCTGGAACTCCTGCTCCCTGCAGGGCAGCGACTCCGGCACGGCCGACACGTGGAGCCTGAAGGGAGCAAAGAAGAAACAGCTGCAGGACGGATCCAGTCGGGTCGCCTGGCCCGAAACCGGGAACTTTGTTACATTAAGCTCCAACTGAACCAGAACCGGACTCTAAAAACCAGGAGAGACTGTTCCGTCTGTTGATTGGTCAGATGAGTCTGGGGGCGGGACAACCAGATGGAAATACAGGAAGTAGTTCTCACCCAGTTCTGGTTCTGACCCAGTTCTGGTTCTCACCTGGCTCTGGCCTCCTCCAGGATGTTGCCGGGGCGACGGGCCGGCTGGGCCCGGTTCGGGATGCTGGGCGTGGCGTGGCGGTGGCTCCGCGGTGTGATTGGACCGGCCTGCAGAACCAGAACCGAGGAGCTCAGAACCATAAAAACCGCTGTCAGGTGTCGTCGCCATGGCGACACTCACCTTCCTAGGCGTCTTCCTCGGCGATCGGGTTTTCTGCTTCGTATGAGAGGAAGAGGAGCGGCGGCTCTTCTTCGCCGCCAACTCTTCATCCTCCTTCTCCTCCTCCTCTTCGTCGCTGCTCTGCAGCTCCTTCCTGGAGGGAACAAACTCCTCCTCTTCCTCGTCTTCATCAGAGCTCAGCCGGCCGTCCAGAAGGTTCCTGAAGGAGAAACATCAGAACCGCTAGAGATCGGACCCACGGGTCGGAGGGAGGTTCTGGTTCTGGTTCTGGTCGGGTCGGCGCTCACAGCTGCTTCCTGATCCGAGACGACACCTTCAGAGCCGACTTCCTCCTGGAGACCCTGAGGGCGCCGTTCTCCTCCTCCTCCTCGTCTCTGAGGGACACGTCGACCCGACGGGTCAGAGGTCAGGCAGCAAACAGAACCGGGTCCAAACAGAACCGGGTTCAAAAACTTATATTTGGTAAAAGCAGCTTAAAAAAATCTGAGATCTTTTAAATTAAATGTTCATTTTTATTCATTTTCATAACTGAATACTTTTAAAATATAATAAATATAATATATAATAAAATATAATATAAATATATTTTAATCAAATGGGCCAATATGTCATCCAGGTGGTTCATTTATTTTACTTTGGATAGGCCGTTTAGGCTGATTCACCAGGAAAATGTTTTTTACTGATTGAAACTGAAAAGTAAAAATACTCACAGAACCTCCAGAACTGGTTCCGTCCCAGTCTGGACCTCCTTCCTCCTGCTGCTGGTTCTGCTGGGAACACAGAGAAGGTCAAAGGTCGTCTCTGGTTCTGAGGTCCAGAATCACCACGACCCCTCAGTGACCCAGGACTCAAACTCCCAGCAGCCCCTGCTTCAGAGCTGAAGTTTTCCACCGTCACCAGGTGACCTAAACGCAACCCGGCGATGCGTTCAGTGACTCACGTCTCCCTGCAGGTGGCGTGGTTTCTCCCTGGAGCGACCAGCTGGGGACTGAGAGGAACCAGCTGGTTCTGAACTGGTTCTGACAAACTGGAAACATCTCCAGTCCATTTAATAACCGTTTGGTTTCTGAAGATTTAATTTTCATGTTTCCGTAAATCAGAGTGATGTCAGAAAGTTGAGGGCGGCCATTTTGTTGGAGAAGTTTGTTTTAAAACTTTCATTTTTTTGGACTTTGAATTCAGGTTTTTATTTTTTCAATTATGAGAATGAAGTCAAAGCATTTCAACGTTAAGATTGTATTTTATGAGTATTTCAACACAAAAAATAAAAACTAAATGTTGATCATCTTAAGTTTCATTCTGATATAAGTTTTAGAAATAAAATGAATCTTTTATTAAATCCTCATCAAATTATCCTCAGCAGTGAACGAACTGAGCTTCACATCACATCCTGACAAACTTTATTCCTTATAGTTGTGAAACGTTAATTTCTGGAAAAATCTCACGTTTTTCTGCTAATATTATGAATTTATTCTTGTAGTTAAATAAAAATTAAGGCCTTAATAATAAAATCATTAAACTCAAAGAAACTTTCTGTCGTTTGTAATTAATGTTTTTTAGAAAGTGAGAAAATCACAGGATGTGGAACAAAAAACCTGATATTTTATTTTTATGCCTCATGGCTCTGACCCTAATCTAAACCGTTTCTTCGTTACCATGGTGACGGCTGAGCCCGGCGAAACGTCGCTGCAGGTTTTTCTGCGTTGTTTGTTGCAAAATTTAACAAATTTCACTGGAAATCATTAAAATGAGAATTTCCTCGTCTGGTTTGTGTTAGAGGTTGACCTCTGACCTGCTGGGGTCGTCTCCAGCCGGCGGACTGTCCATCTCGCTCTGGGACTCCCGGCGGCGGGAGGAGCGTGGCGTCAGGGGGACGTCGTCACGGCGACAGGGTTTCCTGTTGGTCCTGCGGAGGGGGGTGAGGCTGTGGGTGATGCGGGGGGGGAGGGAGGGGGACGCCCCGGTGGCAGACCGCGCCCCCGCCTCTAGCTCCGCCTCCAGCTGCTGCTGCAGGACGTCGTCTCTGAGCGCCGCCGGCTCGTCCGGACCTGAGGACACAGAGAGCTGCGATTGGCCGGTTTCACTTCCTGGTTGATGAAGACAAGCGATGAAGACTCACTGCTGAGCTGCAGCTTCTTGCGGACGCCGGGCGTCCTCTGGGTGGCGCTGCGCCGCTTGGCGCTGAGGCATTTGGAGGCCGACAGTTTGGTGAGGGAGTGCAGCGACTCGGCCTCGGCGCCGGGCTTCCTGCTGCTCGCTGGCGTTGCCATGGCGCCACGCATCACAGCGGGGTCCGGGGCGGGGAGGCCGCGGCGGGCAGGGCCCCTGGGGCCCGGGGCCGCCGCGGGGGGCGAGCGGGGCGGGGAGAGAGGGATGGAGGGGTGGGAGGGACGGGGAGCGTCCAGCAGAGACGGGTCGACGGGTCGGAAGGTTCTGGAATCCCAGGACAGTTTGACGTAGAAAGTGTCTCCGTCCTCAGAGACGGGAAACGGAGCGGCGACATCCAGGTGCCTCACCTGCAGGGGGAGGGGCTTCAGAGGTCAAAAGGTCAACAACCAGATCACAGGATTTAAAACGACCGAAAATATAAAAATGATGAAAATAAAAATAACCTGATAGAGTCAAAGACTGGAGCGAAAAATGGAAATTTATTAAAACTATGCAAAATAATACAAATTATTATTATGTATTATTTATATTTATTAACTACATTATTTATTAGATAAATATATATATTATTAATACTTAAATTATTATTAATAGGAACAAATATAAATAGGAGATAAGAATTATAGAACTAACAAAATAGGAATAAATACATTTAATTAATTAAAATAAGAATTATGTAAATAATACAAATAATAAATACAAAGAATTAAATAATAGGAGAATGAAAAAGATTTAAAATACCAAAGAAATAAAAAATGCACCAACTCTCATTAAATGTTTTTGTATAAAGTGTATTTTTATCTAAGAAAACTATTTTTTATATTTGTCATGGAATTAATTTATTTAACAAGAGTCTGGATGGGAAGAAATAAGAAACGCAGACTGACCCTCCGTCTGTCGGTCTTCTCTGACTAACGGAGGGTCAGAGCGGAGAGGCCTGATTGGACAATAGGTGTGAATCCCTGATTGTTGGGTATCAGGGATTCTGTGGAGCCCAACACTGACGGTCTGGCATCTGACTAATGTTAAGGTCAGGAGGCTGGTCTCAGATCAGATCTACGTATGAACGGCCCCGTCTGTGAGAGCAGCTCGACCAATCTCATGATAAGATCACGCAGAAACAATCTAAAGCAGAAGAGGGGTGAGATTTTCCATTACATGTTCTATTTGCGACGGAAAATGATAAAATATTTAACAAAATAAAACAATAAAATGTGAAGCTTCAGAATCAGAAAAAACGTTTTTAATGAAAATAAGAAAAATAAAACATACAAACAGTCAGTTTGGTTTAACATAATCAACTATTCATTTAAAAATCTTTAAACAAAAAACTCGACTTTTTTAAAGTAATTTATCTGATTCTTCAGACATATTTGATCCATTTGTTTAATATTTGATTTTTAAAATTTGCTCTCAAATTGATGAATATATTTTGTAAATATGTTGGTAATAAGAGTTGAGTATTTTAAACATAACTTGCAGAATATAATCATCCACCAACTATTGAAATATCATTAATTTGAAGTTGAAGAATTGATTTATTGGATCTCTGTTGTTTTTCCTCTAATTATTTTTATGTTTGCACATATTTCCTGTTTTGTGTTTTAACTGTATCTTTACATTTAGTTGATTATGTTAAAGTAAATTTACATTTGAGAGAAAAGTTGATTATTTTTTCATTCAGACGTTTAGTTAAAGCCAACATGTGTTTTAGAGTGTAGCTGAACAGCGTTGGTCACCTGAACGGGTCGGAGGACGGACTCGGCGTTGACCTCGTCCTCACAGCTGCGACCTTCATAGAGGAAGACTTCCTGTGGGTGAGGGACTCTGCCCAGCAGCTGCAGTTTGCTCGGCGGCACTTCGGACACCCGGACGAACCACTGGACCACGGCCTTCTTCTGCACGCCGCTCTCTGGAACGGCAGCAGGTCAAAGGTCAGCTAGCTCTGATCCAGAGTCAGCTGGTTTAGTTTAAATCTGGTTCCTGGAACCGACCGTCTGCGAACAGCCGCAGAACTCTGGCGACGTACGGGTTGTCGTCATCATCGCCCTCAATCAGGATGTGCTGCCCGGCGCTGATGACGGTGGTCTGAGGGAGACCCTCCACCCTGATGGAGAGGGAGCTGGAGACGAAAAGGAAAACAGAAAAAACAGAAAAAAACAAAGGTTACACTGATAAAAATTATTTATAGTTGGTCAATATTATGGCCTGAAGAAGTTAGCTGTTTACACAGTGCTGCATTCAGATATATTCATGGAAAATTAAGTGGAAGGAAAAAAGAAAACAGGAAACAAATTAAAGTAAATGTGTTTCATTTAGAAAATCAAGGCCTCGTAGCCTCGAAGTGGAGAGGCTGAGAACCTAAAGCTGTCTGAGGTCCAGTTTGATGTTTCAGGAGAACCGAGTCATCGGCTGCTGTTTGGGTCCAACAGGTTGGATCAAGTCTGAACTCAGTGGACCCATCTGTAAGAAGATCTGCTTTCATTTTCCATCAGGACTTGACTCATAAATGTTGCCTTCATAATACTCAAGGCAGCAGTTATCCTTCCACACAACTTTCCAGCAGTATATTTGGACACAGCTTCCTGAAGAGTTTCTTTGGAGGCCTCCATTCCCTGTGAAGAGGCTCAGTAACTGTCTAATAATCTTAATTTTTCGGTCTCGTAATATTTAGCCATAATCACTGAAATTATTGAAATGCATGTATAGTTAATAAGCATAAAGTAAATAGTTGACATTAACAACTGAAATAAATCAACTTTTCATGGCATCTTAATCTCCTAAAAAGATGCAAAGATGTATTTTATTGCTACCAGGTGATAAAATCGCCCAGAAGTCAGATAAAAGCGGTTATTAAACGCGCTGCTCGGTTCTTCTCACCCATATTCAGAAGTTTTTAGTTTTCTGTTGAAGCCGATTGGAGCTCCGCGCCATTCATAGATCCGTTTGACTCTCAGCCTGGTAAAATACTTCATCCTGTCGGTCCTGCTGGCGGCTCGGAACCGGAGCGGGAAGATTAAAACCGTCCTTCTGCTCGGTCCGGGAGGAAACCTGGACTCTCCCTGTACTTTTATTAAAAACCAGCTTCAGTTAGAGGCTCGGGGGAAGTGAGGTGAAACGTAACAGAAGTTCGCGGGAAAATATTCCAGCCGCTCGGTTTTAAACAGCGCCCCTATCGGAGAGCGCATGCGTCTACTCCCATAATGCAGAGGCTTTAGCGGAGGAGTCACGTGATCATTCTGCGTTCCGAACAACACCTAAAAGGTTCCTGCCACTCTTCCGCCAGAGTGACAGGAAAATGAGTAGACCTCGTACTTTTTCTTTGATTTTCTCCATTGTCTCCTTTTGTTTTTGTTTTTATTATAACTTTTGGTGATTTATTTATTTAATTTTTAAATCTGAACATGTAAAATTGTCTTAATTAACAGAGGTGGGTAAACTAGGCAAAATATGAACTCAAGTAGAGTATCAGTATTCATACGGAAAATGATTTTTCTGAACGGGATCTGATTAGGATATGTCCTTACTTTCAGATCAAAGTCAATAATATGAGAAAAAAAAATCAGATTTTTTTTCACTGGCCCTAATCCTCTTCTTATTACTCGATCAGTCCCATGAATCCTTCTGTGATGTTTAACTAAACCACCAGGAAACGGAAAAGCCTGGTTCCCAAATAGTGACACATTAATTAAATCTCCCTTTTTGTCTCTTGCGTTCAGCACAAAGATGCAATAGTTATATTTTCGCAGGGCCAGCCCAAAGCAGTTTGAGGCCTTGAGCAGAATATGATTTAGGGGCCCCTCTTTATGAATTTCATTACAGATTTGGTGGAATCTGGGAAAGGGGGCCAAGTTTAACTGGCCAAGCTTAAAAGTGATCAGTGATCATTTGATATTAGAGCAGTCCAAAGCTCAAACACAAAAATTAAACTCATAGCATCAAATTGTAACCATGGTAACACACAAATCAAACTACAAACATTATCTTTTGCACTTTTACACAGTTGACTTGTCAATAAAGATGTTAAAAATTTTGAAATCTTGTAATTTATCTCTGTTTTTATCTCTTTTTTGCATAGATTGTGTGATGTTGTGTTCAGGTGACATTATCATTAGATATATATTTTCCAGTTTGGGAAGGCAGAGCATCTTCAGTCAGAGGTTTCTTTGGATTCACTGCAATACAGACATCTGCAGGAGATCTCTTTTCCCAACAGCCATCACCATCTTCAATAACTCTGAAGAATCTAAATCAATGAGTTACGCCAACATTTAATTTTCCTTTGGAATTCATTTTTGAATTTGTATTTTGAGATTCTTGTTGTGTACAAATGTTTGGTTGCTAAAGAATCAATAAAATGAGACAGTGTAAAAAATTCAGGAGGCATCAAGTTTTCTTCCAAAAATCCAAAGTCTTATTAAGAAGCAAGTTTTCACCTGGCAGCTCTGTGTTTCCTTTACAAGTATTACATTTTAAAAAATATATTTTAGACACATTTAATTATGCACAATGTTTCTTGTGTATTTTCGCCATGTTTTCTACTTGTTTTTTTGTTTGTTTGTTTTTTTGTCACTGTTACCATAATTACTGTTGTGCATTTTGTTGTTTAATTTTACAACCGCCCGCAGTTCATTGGGAGCTATTTGCTCTGCAGTTTGTTTAGGTTATTTTGTGTATTTTATTTATTTCTCTCTTAGAATAAATTCAGTGAACCACTTCACCAACTGGACTGGAGCAGAACTACTCAAGACTCCAGCAGAGAATCAGTAGATAACCACTCTACTGATTCACCAGTTTACTGGAGAATCACGTGACATACGGCGTTGCCTTATTCCGCTGCAACGCGGCGGAATAACGCCGCGGAACCTACATCCACGGGCAGTGAGTGCTGTGCAGTCAGTATTCATCCGCCGGCCATCTTTCCACCTCGTCTGCTGTCAGGACCTTTGTTGGAATAACTGACGACATAAAGTTTATTTCATCTAGAGGAGCGCATTAAGTGTTGGCAACACCGACTATGTATTTTTATCTGGAGACAATGGAGGATTTGGACCGAATTATGCGCTTCATTTTGGGTTTTGTCGACCAGAACATTTCTGACGACAGAAGCAACGGGAGGCGGGGCTTCTTTGCTGGCTTCCCCGACTCCCACTGCTTATATTATTCTGATCAGGACAGGACAGCTTTATTACCGATACTAACCTGACGCTGGTCCGCAACTATCACAGTGAGTTACTGTTTTATTCCAGTTGAATTAGATACTAATCATAATATTGACAAAAATCTCTTATTATTCGGTGCAGATCATGCTAAGAACGCCGCACACTTTATTCATTGTGCAAATCGGTTCTTATTTAGCAAAAAAAAAAAAAAAAAAAAAAAAAAAAGGTTTTGTTGTTGAATAAGTATTAAAAATGTATCGGGTCATTCCACAAACGCCGTTAAAAAATCGCAATCAAAACATGTGGTGATTTACTTTGTACGGTGGGGAGTTAAGTCGATCAGTGAAATCCAAGGCTGGGGAAACACCCCCAAGAAATAACTGCAGAAATCCCGAAGCTTAGCGGGGGCCACCAAGATTTATTAACTGCGATTTATTAACTGTCACAGAAAGGGACGCTACTTTTTATTATTATTGCATCAAAATATCAAAACAATGTGCAGAATATGGAAGAAACCGTAATTAATGGGAGGCTCGGTGGCTGCCACTGCTTCAGCAGTGGAAGTGCCATTACTCGGTCCTGCTCTACTGTTACAAACTTAAGAACTTCGTCACTATATTTAGCGATTTTTTAAAAAGCGATTAGCAACCAATGTAACGACTTTTTAATGGACTATTGGAGAAACTTTGGGGGCAACATGTGATAGTACCATAGCAGTTACAGCGAGCAGTGAGAGCTGTCATGAGTCCCTCCCACCTGTGCAACACTTTTGAGCTGTACAGTCCCGCTGCCCTCGTCGCGAACTGGGAGTCTGAGCAGGGCTGTCTGGCTTTCTGGATGGCATTTTTAAAACACCCCTCTAGAGGAATGTGATTACACGTAACGAGTGTTTAATCACGCATGTGCAAAGTTGCAGGTGATTTCGCTTTTGATTAAATAAATATAATTGTTCAAGTTAACTTATGTTTTTGTAAGCGAAACTATCGCACTATTGTCTGCATTTGATTCACACAGCCTCGGTCAATTCTAATAACGGTCTCTTAGTTAACTTTGATATTATATTTGCTGTACTCAGAACATTTGACTATGTGTAGCTAAACAGCGAGCGAACAACCATTAAAAAGTTCCCACATGAGGTTTTCTCAAGTGAAGAGAAAAACGCATTAGGGCCTGCAGTGAAAGTGTATGCGTCGGTCTCGTTTTTGTCACCGGTAACGCTCCATAACACACTCATCTTAATGCAGAACTCAAAACGTATTTTGTAATTGGAATATAGCAGAAAGAAAAATTCATTTCTAGCTAAAACACCCATCACTCCTAACTGGCAAACTTTTTTTTCTTTTTTACAAAGGTACCAGAGAAATATCCGTCAAAGCTAGTTTATTGCCAAGAGCGCACACTCCGTCATGTTTCTGAAAACACAATATGACAAAGATCGTTTGTAACACGGAGACCACACAGATCGCAAAACTCGGTCTTGGGATCTGCATCATAACAGTTGCAGCTGGTGTAATGTGCGTTTATGATATTTTATATGAACTCTAAATCAGATTTAGGTGTTTCTATCCTTGTTTAAAAGCAGAACAGTTACTGGACTTCACTGAATGGCTGAAGTTTTACCTTTACTTTGTATTTTTATTTGTTTTGCAGAGATCAGACATGACGTGCGAAAAAAAGTTTTACAGTCTGCTGGTTGTAGTTGTGGTTTTGGATCTGGTTTCAGGCCTCAGCCTGGTCACCAGCAGCTCCCAGAATCTTGAGAGCAAGGTGAGCACACACCTTCAGATCCTACAGAACCACACA
>NW_015113263.1:13086-61625 GCF_001443285.1 Poecilia latipinna | reverse complement strand
TTTATTTACTTCAGCGCAGCTCACAGTTCTTAACAAATCCCATAGTTTTCTGTGTACTTCTAAATCTGCTGCTTAGTTGCAACTTTTCAGGTCTACTACTGCCTCAAGTGGTGTGGGGGTGGTAATACAACTAATATAATTACGTCACTAAATCAGAATACCACAATGTCTTTATTATTTAATATTAATTTTGCCATTACTGTCAATGTAAAAGATAAATTATCTTCTAAAACACCATATTTTTCTTCAGGATGTAGAGCTAATTAGGTGACATAAACAATACTTTTATACATTATAAAATCTATATATCTCAATCAATTATAGGAGGAACAAAAGAAATAAGACATGAACAACAACATTATCAGCTATAATAAAAATTAGACGTGTGCTGATCGATCGGCCACTGATCATAATCGGCTGATTTCCTTGAGAAAGTGTATGATTGGTGATCGCCGATCACGGTCTCTTGTTGCCGATCACCTGTATCTCATTCGCAGCCTGTGTGTGCAGCTGATCTCCTCTTTCTTTCACACTGCGCAGCAACAAATCCTAAGCGATGTGGTGTGGAACGATAACGCTGAGAGTGAACGGGGAAGTTTGCGTGTTGTGGCGGAAAACTACCTCAGGGGTGAAGCAGGTCAAAATGCATCAACACAATGAATCTAATGTGATATTTAAAAAACAAACACTTGACGGAGTTCGGCTACATCGAGGCTTGACGCAGGAAAAAAGGACATCTGGAGCAGCCAGATTGCAGCGCACAACTACCAACACTCACCTGGATTAGCATCACGGTCAGAAAGCTAAACAAGTAAAATGTTTTTCAGGTTAAGTCTTCGAGCTGCGATGTCAGACGCTGGTTCTGCTCTCCTGTTGAACCGCTGCTACGCTACAGGTAGTAATATCTGACAGACGGAGCTTCGCTTCTGCTCCACCTGGTGGTGACTCTCACACCGAATCTCTGTTTAAAGCTGCAGCATCTAACTTAAAAAAAGGAAAGATTTTAGATATGTATTAAAACTGTCACTGTCCTAACAAGACAGATAATCTCTGAGAAAATAATCGATCTCCTCTGCCTCCTCCTGTGTTCTGCAGAATTACTCAGCTCAGTCAGAAACAACCAATCAGAACCAGCGTTACTCAGCTAGCCACGCTGTCAGGAAGGATTGTTTATTTTGATTCAGGCTGCGTTTGAGTTTCCTTTTACTTGACATTATTTGATATAGGCAGATTTAGTTGACTCATGTATAATTTATAGTACTATTACTATTACTATTAAACATTATTTTACTGATTGCTAGTTTTTCAGTTGTCCTTTTGACTGAGTAGCTGCTGTATTGTGCCTGCAAGTATTTTGCATGTTTTATGCCTAAATTAGGTGAATTTATTGCCAGATCATTTTTTAAATTTTGTCAGAGCACATAGTAGCATTTATACCTAATGCAAAAAAAAAAATTTAAGTCAGTCCAGGTGATCAGGAGAGATCGGCCTCATGGGTGATCGCTATCAGCAACAAAAAACCTGATCTGAGCATCCCTAATAAAAATACTATTTATAATGTATACATAAGAAACTTAATTGAGCAAAAGTCAATAATGAACAAATTAATTAGGTTCACAGACAGATAACCAGGGTTGTTAAACAGATACAAGCAATAATCCACATTTTTGTTTTTACAGTGCCATGTAAATTATTCTGAGTCTTTTTCTTGGTAGAGCCTTATACATAGGAAAAAATATGATTAAACTATTTAGTCTATCAAGGTGGAAATTTTTCTTCCACTCTAAAACAATAAAATAAAACCCATTCATAGAATCACAATATCAACAATTTGTGCATCAAGTAAAACACCTTGCATGCTACAGGTAAATGTCGTCATTTAGTTTGGCTAAGAATCATTATTACATTGTCAATAAATGACTTCTAATACATGTTCTATAGTTACCAGAGGAACACAATAACGCCTTCATGAGCTCAAACGGAAACTAAAACACTCATCAGTTAAAACTTGAGATGAGTTAAAACTCAAGTTAAAATGTTAAATCATTGGGTCAAGTTAAAGATCATTGGGTCTTCTTAAAAGGTAGAGTCTCTGAGAACAGTTCTTAAAGATATAGCCAGTGTTTTCAGCAAAGTTGAGCTGACTGTCCAGGAATGACCCAAGGTATTTAAAATTTGCCAGTTTCAACAGGTTGGCCATCGAGAGAAACTGGAACCACTTTTAGGTCTTTCTTGTCTCTTTTAATTAGCTCTACTTCCTTCAGAAAATGAAAAGGTATAATGTTTTGTGAGGGAATTTATCTTTTACGGTTCCAGTAATGCCAGAATTAATAATAAATAATAAAGACTTTTATAAATAATAAAGACTTTGTGGTGTTCTGATTTAGTAATGTAATTATATTAGTTGTATTACCACTCCCACGCCACTAGAGGCAGTAGTAGACCCCGAGAAGATGCGACTAAGCAGCAGATTTAGAAGTACACAGAAAACTATGGGATTTGTTAAGAACTGTGAGCTGCGCTGAAGTAAATAAAAGAGAGAAATTCAAATACATGCTGAGAGTGAAACTCCTTCCTGAAGGTGAAAACATATCACAGATTTCAAAAGAAAATAAAAACGGGAGACTGCAGATAACATAGGAAATAGCGCCCCCTTCACTTCCGGAGTGCAATGGCCCCATTTCCAAATAAGGTAAGAGACTGACAGTGGTCCGTCCCGCCCCTTCCTGTTTGCTGCAGTGAGGTCCTTCTCTTCAGTCCAGGCCGAGGCGTAACTGTGTTTGAGTGTATATGCAGACACATTACAGGTCAGTTCCCTCCCTGCAGGTTTTCACTGTGCATGTCTATAAATCAGTGTTAATTGATGCCAATCCAAACTTTTCATTCAGGCAGCCACCATGTTTTTATATTAAACAATGTTACAGTGACAGGAAGTGTAAAAATATTGCTTATAGTATTGCTTATAGTACTTATGTTACTGGGAGACATTAACAACACTTGAACACACATCTATAGAGTATTAAAAATAAGAAAGTTAAAAAGAAACAATTTTTTTGCAAATTTGTTAAATCCTAACTAAGTCATCAGCCAGTGGATCTGAAAACACGATGCAATGCTGATCGCATTTCGAGCCGGTGTTCTGACTATCTGTGCTACCCATCAATCCGCCCTACCTTGTGGTAATACACACATCCATGCTGCGTTACATACTGCTTACTCAGCAGATTTCTTATCAATACATCCTACCTGTCCAAGTTTTCTTTAATCTGTTTTATTTCGTCGATAATTAAAGTAAACTTTATTTTATTTATACGTAGCTTTATAACCCTGTACCTGTACTTTGAAATATTTTAGCTTAATAGCTGTGTAATATTAGTGGATACAAATAATATCCCATCATTTCAGGTGCACAGTGATCTGCGCTGTTCAGTGGACACATTGTGGCTGCATTTGATAAAAACTGTCATACAACGGATTAATATGCTAAAAAAAAGTTGCAGTGATCTGTATCTGTCTGTTTAATTCCAATAAAAACCTGTTTCCCATGTCTGATACTGTTTTATTCTTACAAACGCCTCTGTATTTAAAACATTTTAACAGGTAGGATATTCTGATGAAGGAAGTGATCTTCTTGTGGTTTCGTTGTGCATATAAATTGTTCCCATGCTAAGCTAAGCATAACTCCTCAGCTTCCACTTCAGTCCCGTCACTCAAATAAAGTTATCCAGTGTATTTAACATTAACAACCTGCTGTAGTTTTCGGTTTGTAAACATGACAGTAGGAGTTTTAGACGCGGAGCACGGATAGATAGACTTAGCTATCTATCCGTGCTCCGGTAGGAAAACCTGACGAGGTAGCACAGATGGTCAGAACACTTGTACAACATTTTAATCTGTTTATTCAAAATGACAATTCTGTTAAATTTGATTTAATGTTTCCAACAAATTAATTAAAAATATTTTAGATAGTCTGACATGAAGAGGTGTCAAGTGTAGTTAACATCTTAGGTCTGATTCTTGTCTTTTAAAATCAGTTTCCAGTTTGCTTTCATTTCACCACTGATTGAGTTTTTTCGCCATCATTTTGTCCCAGAGCTGAAGGAGTTTTTAGCTTTAATTCTGTTTGTCTTGAACTTTCTGCTGCATGTTGACATGAAGCCTGTTGTTTCTTGTTGTTCAGGCCAACTACAGCTGCTACAGCTGCCCTTTGTCAGAGGCTCAATCCATCGATACGGTGTACAACAAGCATATCAGCAATGGAGACTTCTGGTACCGAAATGGTTCAGTGTTGGCTTCCTGCGACTTCTCGTCCATTTACGCATCAAAACGTAAATGTTCTGTTTGCGTCAAATGGTCAGAAACCGTCGTCATGGTTTTATGCAACTTGACAAGCGGGGAGGAGCTGTTATTCGAGGGTCAACATGGAGACATCAGCTTCAACAAGACCAGTAAGAAGACCCACAAACATTTTTATATTTGAACAAGTTTCTAGATTTCACACTAAAACCCAAGGAGAAATAAAAACTGCAGAGAGGAGTTGTAGAGTAAGACAAATTATTTTTATTCATATGTGTGTTGACATCAGTCTCACTGTGCTCAGGTTGGGGACACAAATATAGAAATTTGTGTAGCAGTATAAATGGGCCAGACTGGAAATGAAGTTTTTGAGCAAAACTGGGGAAAAGTGAGGGTGTTTTTGTATTCTTGTATTTGTTTTCCTTCAAAAGAAAATAAATACATTTTTAGATGCACTGTTAAGAAATGAAGTCACCTTTTTGACCACATTGGTGGCGCTCCCGAACCTGACCTCAGAACTGCAGTTCCAGCTGGTTAGATGGGTCAGAACATGTTGACCTGAATCTGTTTGTGTTTGAACTAATCCTGGTGTTCCTGTTCCAGACTGCCCTCAACCCGAACCCCTCAGTGAGTATTTGCTCATTTTATTTATGAAATCTGGTCATCTAATTAAGGCTGTG
This sequence comes from Poecilia latipinna, assembly GCF_001443285.1. Classification (NCBI taxonomy): domain Eukaryota; kingdom Metazoa; phylum Chordata; class Actinopteri; order Cyprinodontiformes; family Poeciliidae; genus Poecilia; species Poecilia latipinna. The sequence continues at coordinate 56,649 of NW_015113263.1, read as the reverse complement.
ACGATTTCTCCAATGATTTGAGTTCCTCAATTATTAAAATTCCTCGAGGTAAATTGTCTGCCTTGAAGTTTCGTTAACTTATGCTTTAATATTTAGCGGACTGTGTTCCTGTCAGGTGATTGTTTGTGTTGCACAGCGCTCTCACTTCATCCTTTGAGTTGGTAATGGATGCTAAGTGTTAGCAGCATAATGTCTAATTTGCAAGTTCAGTTCTGGGTAATTTCATTGATTTATGATAATATCCGGGTTTTCATCGTTTTTGTAGGACCAGTAAGCATCATTAAATTGTCAGGTGTGATGCCTGGAGTATGGCAGCCTTTCTCCTCCCGGAGCTGCTGGTTCAGAGCGAACCGTGAGGAAGAGCATGGTTTGTGTATTAATACATGTGCAGCGCAGACATGTAGATATAAATGGAGCACAGCGGACTGTTGTAGCTGATGCTTTACAGACAAACCGGAAAATAAATTTACCACCATCCAGGCCGCAACTAAGGGATGGCAAAGCGCATCGTGGCGGTACGCAGCTGGTAGATGTGCTTCTGTGTGATAAAGAAGCCAAAGTGACAATTAATCTATTAAATTGACTGACGATGAATACATAAACTAAAAACTGGAGTATAGACATTTTTTGTTGGTGTCTTTGTGAGCCTGCCGCTTTATTGTTTGATTCAATATACCTTCAGACTTTTGCATAATTTTTGTCTAGATTTACTTAGAAAGTGAGCTATTATATTATTGTTACAGGTTAATTTTCTAAACTACACAAAAGGTATTGTAGATATGCATGAATATGAAAATTTGGGCCAGGGTTGTTAGCCGATAATAATGCTGCTGTCATTTTTGTATTTACCAATAATTTATTTTTTTTTTTTAGAGTACTCGATTACTAAAATAATCATTTACAACAGCCTTAAATTTAATATTTTGTGTATTTTAGCATTTCTGCATCTATTAATTGTTTCAGATTAAGTTCTGGGATGTTTTTAGGAAGAACTAAAGTTTGACTAAAATAATCCAGCTGATTTCTGGAAAAAAATCACAAATATTTCTGTAAAAACATTTTTTTTCTTCTGTTACAGACCTCTTTGAACCCAGCCTTTCTGAAAGAGACGCCACTGAAACAAACAGTAAGTTTATTTTTCCTTCCTTGTTTTAAACATTAACTAATTTCCTACTTCATTAAAGAGGAAAAAACTTACATCCTGTGTCCTTTTTCACCCAGGAGGAAGTGAAGGTCCTCTCATTTTGGCGGGCTGTTTACTTGCTGTCCTCTTCATCGGCCTCATCATCATGATCATCATAATAAAATCCCAGAAGGTGAGCGTTACAGTTGGTCTCAGAGTTTCTCTTAATATCAGATCTCTTCGTCTGAACATCAGTCATGAGGTGAAGGAGCAGCTGGACATTAATCTCTGTTTCTCTGAACCTTTTGGTTCTTCAGACTCCAGTTGATGCATCCAGGACCAACTCATCTGATCCAGGAAATGGACCTGGTGTTTAAACGACCACTTCCTGTGAGTTTATTTCCTGTTTGTTTCTAAACACCAGTTAATAGTTTCAGAGGGAAGAACCTGTTCATTCAGACAGGCGGCAACGTTTCTTTTTTACTTTTTAAAAACTTTTTTTCTGGAACAGTGGAGCTAAAGACTAGATTTTATTTCATATTTTGTTGACTATTAGGATGAAAATTTCATCAATGATTACCTGAAAGTTTCTGTTCTGTTTACAGGAGCCTGAAGGTCTTTAGTTGATATCATGGATCATCATCATCATCATCTGTTGTTTTCTACGTTTCTAATGTTTTTTTATCATGCACTGAAGACTTTGCTCCCTGTTTGCATATTTTACCCAGTCTGCAGTGATATGCAGAATACGATGAGCCATAGAAGGTAGATTAACCAGTTTCCTCCCTTCGCCACTCTCACTGCACCAAACCAAATGTTGCTTCTTTTTTTTTAATTTTGAGTAGTTTTTTATACACCAGTAACAGGGGTGATGAAGACGGGTTAAAGATCTCTTTGGTGAAATGATTGACAGCATTATGGTCTGAACATGAACTCAGTCTGAGGTCAAGGGTCAAACTGTAAACATGATTTATTTTTAGGGTTTCTAAAACTCCTGCAATATGATTTAAACCAAGTATATGGTACATATACAGTATGTGTGTACAGAAATGTGCAAAGTATTTTTTAATGCTCATTACGATAATCACTTTCTAAAGATTCTTATTTTTACTCTTGCTCTTTTCAACTGTAGCTATTTTATATTAGGGCTGCACCGATTGCACTTTTCTGGCCGATCACAGATCTTTAAAAAGCCTGATCTGTTGTTTCTGATTTTGGCCAATATCTTATTTTTTTGTTTTGTCTGAATTGCTGCTGTGTTGTTAACTGCAAACATGCAGACATGACCTGGTGGGCGGGGCTAACAGTCGAGCCCGTCACTGCAGAGCAGACGACGACAGTGGCTGATGCTTCGACCTCTGGTGAGGTGGATCAGATCAGCTTCATATGTGAAAATCAGCCGATCACTTGTCTCCCAAAATGAAGGAAATCGGTGCTCCCTTAGTTTATATTGTCCAAGTGAATTATGCTATAATTTATTCTTGGAATTGCTGGGGAAATGAACTGGTTCATGTCTCAACTGTATTTATTACAAATATTGCTGAATAAATTCTTAAATATTTCATAAAACAGCCTTTGATTTTATTCTGTTTTGTCTATTTTCAGATGAATTCATCTTGTTTGGTTTGACATTTTAGACAAAGGGGCTAAGAAGTGCTGCCTGTATTTGTTTTCTCAGGAATAAATTTACTTCAGCCTCACAAAGGCCTTTTTTTTTTTTTTTGCAGATGAATCATTTTTGTTGCTGCTGCAATTTATCAGGTCTTTCTCCGACAAAACTGTTCAAACTTTGTTGTGTTTAACTGAAGCAGAAACGCAGTCCGGGCGCCTTTTGCTGTGTTTCTTTAGAAGGGTCATTGCTAAAGAAGCTGGTTATACAGAGTTCTCCTTCCAAGCATGTTGATAGAAAGTTAAGTGGAAGGACAAACTGCGGTAGGAAGAGGTGCAATAGGAATAACCGCAACCATGACAGTTTGGTGACGCAAAATCCGTTCCAGGTTTTCTGGGAGCATCATAAGGAGTGGCCTGAGGCTGGAGCCAGAACGTCAAGGCCCGGTCCAAATACTCACCCTGCATCCTACGCCCCTCTATGAAGTGTGGACTCAATCTAAATACACACTTCATACGGTACAAGCATGCATAAATTTGAGATTTGGGACAGCATGCCTCTGTCGTAACTTTGACATCCAAATGGTGGAGTGGTTGCTGTTTAGGTATTTGTACTTCTAAAAGGTACAACTGCAACAAAAATACTTTAAAATGTACAGTAAAGATATTCCAAAGTCATTGCTGGAGATAACTGGCTAAAGAAAACAGCCCAACACCTTTATTTTCCCCTCTCACAAAAACTTAAAGAAATTAATTTAAAAAATATGTATGAAGTTTTCCCTGATATGACTTTCTGGAAGAGAAATTCAATATAAATATCAATTCTGTCTCATATCAAGTGTAATAAGATATTTACACAAGAAACTAAACAATACTTAGTAATATTTTGTGTTTTTACAGTGCAGCGCGTCTTTCTGTGGTCACACCTCGACTCTGATTTCAATATTCACCGAGCATTTCTATTATCATGTAGTAGTTTATTATCAGAATAAAACAGCTTTTACTTGCATGTAAATATATATATTTTATATATTTAAATGCAGAGTTAATATATAATATTTTTTATTTTTAGGTCACCACTGTGAGATGATTCTCCATGTTTTAAGTGCTATTAGGGTTTATCTCTGCCTGCAGCAGCAGCTCAGATCAACGTCTGACTGCAGATTCTGTTTGGTACATGATCTTCAACATTCCCATTTTTCTGTATGAAGAAATATTTTTTCATTGTTCTGATGGAATAATCAGAGTTTCTGATACTTGATTTTTCATGTACTGTAAGCCAGAGACATCAACATCAATTAATAAAGCACAATTTGCTATCATAAACATTGTTGTGTAAGGATTTTTAATATAAATCCTGAACTTTCCATGAACATCGTTAATAGAGAATAATCTCCAGACGAAGCAAAGCAGAGATCCCTGCAGGCTGGACATGGAATAAGAAAATAATATGGTTTTTATATTTGTTGTTTCTAAATTCAGCATTGTTCATAAATTAAGCATTTTTAGCCAAAAAGTGTCTGTTTCTGATTTTTAGCCTGACAGTTATCACTTTAACTGTAGTTTCTAAAACCATCCAGCAGAGGGAGCCTTTACTTTTCTCTAAGCTGCAGGAACTTTCCGTCCTCATTCTTTACGCTCAAACTCACACGAAGGCAAACGGTAAATGCTGAAAATATTTAAAAATCGTGGAATTATTTCTTTAAAGGTTTCCGGAAATGCTCTACTTTGGAGCTTGTTGAATCATGGGGCCAAAAAATTACAGTCCACAGTTACAAGTTGCAACAATGCGGCTTCACCATAAGGACTTTGTTGACGAATTAAAAGCACTTCACCTTCAAAACGACGAAAAGGACAAGAAAATCAGTCATCTGGAAAAGCGAGTGAATGAGCTGGAACATAATCAAGGATGTGATCGTACTGGACCGGTTAAAAAGAGATTTATACCCGTGCTGTGAGTCGAGCACATGCCGCCTTCCTGGAATCCAAAGGCGTCACATTAGAAGCTAAACAGACTGAAGCTTGCCACTCGTTGGAAAGGAGGAATCCTGGACATAAACAAGCCACCAGCCTGAGGTTTGTGAGGTGGGCGGAGGGGTCTTGGTTCTCTGATGCTCCAACATTCCTTTGATGCTTCTTTTTGAGCCAATTTATTTATCTTTTTTTCATGTAATTTTTTTAATCTGTGCGTCAGAATGCCGCTTGTGTCACTTACCTATAGTATTTAGCCAAAAATAACAATTTACCTAAATAAATGAGTCAGCCAGACCCGGTCTAATAATGACTGAACGATTCTCGGTTCCTCTCCTCACAAAGTTGGTTTCCGATTGTAGCTTCCGATTCGGGAAATTTGTTGCTACATTCAGCATCTTTAATCTACTGCAGTTAAAAAACTACAACATCTAGATCAGTGGTCCCCAAAGTGGGTCCTGGAGGCCCGGCATCCTGCATGTTTTAGTTCTCTCCCTGGTGGTAGAAACAACCTTTTCAGCATGTCAATGTTCCTCTTAGGCCTTCTAACGAGACATCATTTGATCCAGATGCGCTAAACTAGGGAGAGAACTAAAACATGCAGGATGCCGGGCCTCCAGGACCGACTTTGGGGATTACTGATCTAGACTCTTCAAACCTGGACTGGATTATTCACAACTAATAGAAAAATATTTAAAACCAATTGTGGGATTTGAGAGACTTCAATAAAGGGTGATAAATACTCTTTTTGCATTTAAGATTTGAATTCCTCCTTCTCTGACATTTACATTATTTTGCTGTTTTATCCAGGTTTAGCTTTTTGTTTTTTCTCTTAAAAGGTGCTGAAGGTAGTGAACAATTAGATGTAACTGTTGTTAGCAGACTTAAAGTGATGCCTGTTTTTAAAGGCACTCTTGCAGTCATGTGTGTATAAAATATACAAAAGCAGGGAGAGAACCATGTGGAGGACAGATGTTTCCTTAAGGCCTGCAGTCTACATGTTAAAAAATCTAAAAAGGTGATCTTCTCCTCTCCTCATATTTTCTGTCAAGATTTGATGAATCAAATAAAAATTTAGTTTTTCACTATCGAGTCACTAAAATTCAAATCTAGTAAGTAGATTTGAATATCAAATCTAATCACTTTGCGAGAGTGTTTGGGAGATTTAACATTTTTCTGAATGTTTGGACTAAATTACAGATTCTAAATGTGTAATTTAGATACTGATTCGATTCATAAATAGTTTTAAATATTTGTATTTAAATTCACAAAGTGATTTAATTTTTCAGAAAACTAAATATATATTTTAATATTATTTAATTCAATCCTTCAGTCTGTCATATTACGATCATTTTTTCCCTTCTTAATAATTCTGTAGACTATTGCCCATTTGTACCGTATAGGCCCAAAGGATTCATGGTTAGGAGATTATTTTATTTTATTTATGTATTTATTTATTTTTTTACATGAGTACATGTAAAATGATCAAAAACTAAAACTATTAATTTGTATTGCAGTCTACATATTTATCAGTAATTGAGGCTTCAAACAGTATTCCTCTAAAGAAAACAACCTTTTACCTAGGAATAATTTTAAAAATAAACCCAACTGCTCGGTTGGGTTTACTTCCTGTCTGCAGTTTTGCAGGCAGGAAGGGGTTAAGCAGATCTAGTGTTCCTCATGTGGTTTTCCTCCCGTTTCCAGGAAGCTGACTGCCTGTTGCTGGAAAGGAGCCAAACGTGTCAGCAGCAGAGTTAGGCAAGGAGGAATCTTATTATCGGCTTTATTAAATCTTCACATGGATGAACTCTCTGAAACTGAATGCATGTAACTCTGGATGTTTTGTTGGAAATCTATTAGTGAATCATATTTTGCCTGCAGATTCTGTGGTTTTTAGTCCATGAAGTGCAAATCTGTGGTGTAAAGCTTTATATTAATCATAATGCCTGTAAGATGTCATGATCTGTTGAACTAAACAGAGCAAACATATAAAATGTCCAGAATTCAAATCATTGAGGAATACAGTTTGTCAGTGAAAAAAATAAATATTCTGATCATTTCATTACAGAATATGTGACAGATGATGATGATGATGATGATATGACTAAAATCCTTTCATGAAAATTCAGTTTGTGCTCAGACAAAACTTGTCTTTTTGTAGCATACTGTATACTTCTATTTACTGCACATTTGAGGACAAACTATTAAATGTAAAATAATCTCAGTAAACTTCTGGTTGAGCTCTACATGATACCATTCACTGCTGTGTTGGCAGTTATCCATTATTACATTTTATGCAATTTTGTGTTAAATTTTATTCAAATTCAAAAATACTTTATTGATCCCAAAGGAAAATGAAATTTTGTTTTTACTCATATTAACTCAAAGTAATTGTAAATAGCGATGGTTGTTGGGAGGAAGGATCTCCTGTAGCAGTCTGTATCACAGCAAATTTGAAGAAGCCTCTTACTGAAGACACTGTGTTTTCTCAAGACAACCTCATAAAGAGTATGGCCAGTGTTGTCCATAATTTTCTTAATAATATGGACATGTATTTTATTTTTAGATGATTGTAGATATCTGGTTGGTTAGTTGTCATATTCTCCATTTTCAGTTGGACCTGGAGTCTGAAATAAAGTTTCTACCATCAAGTCATTTAACTCTTAAATCTACCTGATGTTGGTGAGAAACACAGTCCCACTGCAAGAAGAGCAGTTCTGAAGTTACTCTTTAACTGTCTAAAAATCCAGTTTTAGTATTATTCAACAATGATGAAATATTTCCCCTAAAAGAGGAAAGCAAATTATTAAAAACTAACATAATAATATTGAAACCCAAACAGGATACATGTTTATCTATATTTGAGTCATTAAACAGTAAATGTTTTTATATTCCACTAAATAAAATGACTTGTTACCTGAAAAAAGGGATATTAGGGATCGAAGCTGGGATTAAATAAATTAATGGGAGGCTGTCACTACAATTTCATTCTAGTGGCTGGAATGTAGGTGGTATTACTTTTTGTTTTGAGAGAGAGTAGAAAAGAATTTGCAAGCAAGCAAAGAGGTTTGTGAGCGGAGAGCTAATCTGTGCAGAGAAGTTTTACGCAAGAGGGGAAAATGTGAGCGTGAGCACAAAGATTTGCGTGAGCACAGAGAATATTTGAAAGAAAGAAGTTCTGAGTGCAAGTATTACAAGTTTTGAGAAAGAGATGAGATCCTGCTTTCAAACGTGTGCTCTTGACTTATGGCAGTAAAATTCCCCCATAGATATTGTCCTTTGATTTTCCTCAAAAATAAAGTGCAATGCTTTTCACAGTGCAGAGCTCAAGTTTCTCTCTCTGCTCACATTTTTGTAGTTTTACTGAGAAGAAAGGGGGATTATATTTTGACTCCACCTTTCTGGAACATTTCCAATTCTGCTTTATGCTTTGGCTGCACTTAGAGTCCTGAAAATAATCAAACATGTAACTGCAGAACCACGGAGTCGTTTGTTCTGTGTAATCCTCTCAGTCCCACTGCAAGAAGAGCAATTACTAAATTACCTTTAACTTTCAGTGAAACCAAACAAGTTTAAAAATGTGAAGTCCTGTGATGAAGTATTTGCTCTGTTTATTGTCACTGATTCAGGTCGACTGTCTGAATAATGTGTTTTGCTCTCACTTCCCATCCCCCTCTCTCGTTCTTATTTCTGCAGTCAAACCGTTTAGCACAACTTCCTAGTTTTGCTGTCTAAATGATTAAATATTTCCCCTGCGATAGGCATTGAAATAATTAAAAACTAAAATGGTCAGAATGGCAAAACCTAATGCAGCCTATCACAATTTATTATGCATTCTAGATTTCCATCTATTTTTTTAGGTGGCAAATGGTATTTTTTTGTGTTGTTCCTGTAAATAAAATAATCTGTTACACAAGAATATTTTTCATAATACAATCAAATTGCTCACATGCTCATGAACTCAAACAGCTCTTCAGGCTTAGGCTTGTGAATAAAGCATATAATGAAAAACCAAACAAAAGAGTTAAATCAAAAGAGAATTTGATTTGTTGCAATTATTATCAAAATAAGATCAAATAAAAATGTTGAAAGTTGACATCACTGCTTTAAGAAACTTTCAAACTTAAATCAACTAAAGAAATTGAAAGAAAAACTGAATAACAGAAATCTATTCCAGGGTTCTCCAGGCTCTTTTCTCGGCTCATTTCTGCTCAGTTCATACACGCTCCATCTGGTTAAGGTTACACAGCTTCAAAGATCTCACTGTGCCAATTCTGAAAACATCTTTATAGCTTTTTATGTTGGCAGGTTAAGGCCAAAATTATCTCCATACACGTCAAAGTACAGCAATATTTTGTATTCATGTTTTAAAAAACGTTAAATCATTAAAAAAGAGAAAAATTCCTGGTGCAAGTACATAATGGTAGATTAAGATACAAGCAGCCGTGGCATTAATGATCCAGGAGAAGGGTCTTACAGCTGTCAATCATCCTCGTGCACTCGCTGCTAAATGTGCTAATGACAGAGAAACAACTGACCGTTACAGGAAAACCGTTTATCTGCCACCTCCTTACTCTGATTGGTTGTTTCTAGTCAGCAGTGGGAAAAGGCAGAGGAGAGATTATCTTTCTCATTACATATTGTCACGACATGGTGACAATTGCAACAAATATGTAAAAAATCTCTCTATATTTTTAAATAAAAGTTACAAACTGCAGCTTTAAATCAAGGCTAAAATCCACCTTTTTAGACTTGTCTTTGATTAGTAGTAACTGTAACATTGATTCATAAATTTATTAATGATTATTCTTGATGATTGTGATGACATTTGACAAAATGTAACGTTTGTTTCTTGCTTCATAACGGTTACTGTGTTTCAGGTAAAGCATTTTGCCTGGTTGCTGAAATGTACAAATGAATACTTGACTTCTTTCCTTGTGCTGTTGCTGCCTAGACTTGTTCGTTTTCAATAAATCATTTGGATCATTCCAAACTCTTGCTTCTTTTAAACTATTAAACATAACAGATGAAAAGAAAATTGATATAAAGAAAAGATACTGGTACTTTTAGTATCTTTCTACTGTGGAAATGCAAAGAGAGAATAGAAGTGAAATTATTTAATGAAAAAAAAAACTCCTAAATCCTGGATTCGTTATTACATCAATATCAATATCAAATATTAGCTGGTTCCTTATTATTCTTAGTTAAAAAATCCAAATGTTGGAGCCTGAGGTTGTAAAACCCTGGACAAAGAAGTAAAGATTAAACTTAAAAAATAATCATAGTTGATCGTATGAAGTTCCTCATACAGAGGCAAACAAAAAAAAAAATCATTATTCACATGAGGTTTAGATATTTTTTGTTTATATTCAGCTAGAAATGTGATGATTAATCAAGAGAGAATAAAATCAGCAACATTTTCATCCTGATTCGATTCATAAATAGTTTTAAATATTTGGATTTAAATTCACAAAGTGATTTGTTTTCAGAAAACTAAATATATTTATCAGAAAACTAAATATATTTATATTATTTAATTCAGTCCTTCAGTCTGTCATATTATTATCGTTTTTTCCCTTCTAAATTATTCTGTAGGCTGTTGCTCACTTGTACCGTCTTTGTAGGCCCAAAGGATTCATGGTTAGATTATTTTTATTTTATTTATGTATTTATTTATTTTTTTTACATGGTTGCAAGTCCTGAAACGTAGAGGTGACGTAGAAGAGAATTAATCAGACAAAGCACGCATGTAAGGGGAGGAGCAGACTAACGTCTCTCCCTTCCCCTCACAACGTCCGTGAGTTTCTAAAACGAATAAAACCGAAGGAAGGTTACATTTCCTCTAACTGCTGTGTCCAGAAAAGGAGAATATTTAACTGGCCTTAGAGGGTTTTTATATTTTATCTAAAAATGTTATCATCGTGTTCTTTCTATGGATCGGTACTAACTGGACCGAGGACGACGAATCGTGGTTGTAAGGCTGCCATAAAAAACCCGGAGGACGGAGATGGCGGCCTTACTCAGCCTTCAGTTGGGTTAAAACGTCAGTGATTTTTCGTTTGGTAATGTTGGAGCTTTTCCATTTGTGGACGACTTTATTTTCTACAGTTTGTTGAACAGCTTCTACAAGAGGCCAACAGGACGGAGAGTAAAATGGTGAGTTCTTGTTTTAGATAATTATTAATGTTTTACTACTAAAAACATCAAAGTTTAATGTGGAAACACCACAGTGACTGCTCAGCAAACATGGCTGTTCACAGCTCGATTGCACACGTCACACTGATATGTGTATTTTTCAGAAAAATGTTTGTAATAATATTGTAGACAGAGTAGAGATACTGACCATGCCTTAGAGGCCGTAATGGCGATCCAACTGGTTCTGATGTACTCATGTATGGCAAGTCGTTTTAACATAAAATCGGTTTCGTCTGATTATCCACACTTACGTCGTAAATATCTAAAAATAAATTTTCCAGAATTTGCACATAACTCCATTTTTGTCAACTTGATGACATTATTTTAAAACATTAACTTCTTATGATCACTTGGTACTTGAGTAATCTTTCTGTAAAATAGCTTTTTATTTCGTCCATTTCTTTCTGTATAAAAAAGTCTTACAAAAATCAACAGCTTACGTGTGTAAGTTCATTACACCATAATTTTTACTCATTTAAAACACCATCATAACACCCCCACCCGAACTTTCCGGTGGGGGTGTTTTGTTCACAAACTTGCCACCAACCTGAGAGCACAAATGAGGCGGAGGAGGCCTGACCTCCTGAAGAACAGCTGTTATGATCTCTGACTGATTTTTCTATTTAAATCCCAGTTCATACAGTGTGAATAACTGAATGTTTATTAAAGATAATTTTCAATAAACTGACATAGAACCAATTAAATTACTGCACCAGTTGATAATGACAAAATTATAGTGACTTTTAAGAAAGAAAAGAGTACATAGGATAAAAATTTCAATTTTGTAATCTGTCAAAAATACTTCAGCATACAAAGATGGTTGCTTGCATTGTGCATTTTATATCAGATTTATATTTCTTGAGCTACATGTCACTTGTAAAAAATGTTTCGGAAGTTAACAGTTGATTTACAAATATTAGGATCAAGGTAGCTCAATTCTACCTACCTCCCACCCCTATTTATATATATTCAAAGCAACCAATCATAACCAATAAAGTTCAAATGCAAAATTAACCTTTCACCCATCAGTAAAAGGAACTATTTTCAAGGATCTCAATTTTTAAATGTAACTTTGGTGTGAGGAAACAATAAAAGCTGAATGCATTTATTTAAATTTTTTCAAGGCAGAATATTTACAGTCACTGTTGGTCGACAAAAATCAGAATCTCTGAAATGTAGCATTAGGTTGCATAAAGTAACGGTTTCTTATGTAATGGCTCCAGTGGTGTTCTCTGGTCACAGTTGAAATCAACCTAGCTACGCCTCCACTAGGATCTGCTGTGTAAATACACGACAGCGGCATAGTGGGCCACACCATAGACAAAAAGTGAAAGAATAAAAGTGTGCAATAAAACACAGATTTATTTATGTATATTATACTGGGAACACTGGCCACAGGCAGGGTTCAGCTTGCTGGTCAAACTGGGAGCAGTCCAGTGACTTCCGAGACGTCCTCGTAGACACAGGCTAAAGCCAAGGAGAAAAGAGAAATTATCTGACAGTGTAATAGAAAATACATCACTGATTCCTTCACATTCAGAATGAACATATGTTTTCAGCAAATTGGGGCTCTGACTCGTAGCATCTTTACAACATAGTTAAACACCGACATTGTGAAGCTGAGCTGTGATGCGACTGACCTTTCCTCACAAAATCCCCTGGTCTTAAATGCACTTCCCCTTTAACAGCGGTTTCTCATCAGCTCTCTGCCATTAGAAACCACAGTATGAAAACGTTAGCTACGCTAAGAAATTAACAGAGTAGTTACTTCCGGCCATAGAAAATACTTATCGGTTGGCTAGAAGCTAGTCTCTGACTACAACGTTAAGAAATTATGCTCCAAAGAATTTCTTTGTAATTTTTCTTTCATCCTTACCTGTGAAAGGTAATGCCAATGAATCCAGTTTCTACTATAAAACGGTTGAAACGCTCCCACACAGCATACAGAGCTCTGATCGCTCCACATTCAAGATGGAGGGGATGTAACGTAAAACTCAGCGCTCGTCATGACGCATTACGCATGACGTAGATGTGTACATCTGCAAATATCCCAAATATCCCTTCTTGCTGTCGTCCTTCTGACAGCGCTGTCCTTTAATCAGTCAGTCACGGTAAGGTTGGCTAAAAAGAATTATGATTAAATTAATATCCGGTCATTAAACATAACGTGTTTATTTGACTTTTAACGATTTTAGGGTTAGAGTTAGGGGTGATCTGATTCACATGTAGCACCGCTAAACATGAAAACAAAACCGGCTACATTAGTGGTAGCCGGTTTCGCCTTTGTTTATTAAAAATCACCAACACAATCAAAACTTATCCGAGTCATGAACTCCCAAAGTAGTTACGGCTGCAAAGTTGTGTTATTTTAATGCAGCGCAGATAACACTGCACTGCAAGCTAACCGACGAGCTTGCAGAGCTCCGGACGAGCTAACCGGAATCTAGCGATTGCTAATTTAAGAGTCCTTAAAATATGTGTACAACAAACTCGGTTTAGTGACGGATATTTTACAACGCGATTCAACAACTTGTATATGGTGTAAAGCTACAAAAAGTGCAATTGAACAGAGTTTTACTGAGTTTGTTTCTTTTCCAGTTGAGAAGCTAAGCTAATAGCTCAGCTAATGGCTGAACTTTGATTTCTGACATTTAAATGACTGTTGTTTAAATGAGTTTTATCCATCATGCACGATGAATGAACACAAAGTTGAACCATATTTAAACAGAAATGTAAACTACCTTAAACATTTCTTTATTTACATAAAGGAAACGATTTTACAAATATATATATAAAAAAACTTAATTATTCACATAAATTGACTATTTTCTTCTTCTTTTCCAGGCTCATAATACATGGAGGCTCACACATTTATGTTATTCACATTGGTTTTGGCCTTCATCCCAGTAGAAGTAAGTAACATGGACATATACTTAATATTCTAGCTGGCTACCACAGGCTCAGGGACGTCTGGGTTATTTTCTGCATTACACTGGTGAAAGAATATGTTAGTAGGGCTTAATATTTTCTTTTCATATATTGTACAATTATAATATATAATTATACAATGGTGGTTTGCAAGTAAGAGATACTGGGACAGTAGAGGGATCTCTTCCTTTAGAGAGAGGGGAGATAGCTGGAAGTTTTCCCGTTCGTTTTGGTTTCTGACCACGTTATTACACATCCCTGGGATTATGAGCAGGAATTTCCTGCATTACAAATACTAGATTTGAGGGAATCAAATGTATAATCCACATTACTTGCAAATCAACATTAAATTCCAGGCCTTGAGGCTGTAGGTGTAACAACGCTGGACACTTTTTTTGGTGTCCAAATGGAATATAAATTAAAAATCATATATTTTCTTTTTACTTTGTTTTTGTTTGTAATAAATTACTCCAGACTGACTTTAATCAACAAGTAGAGTGACTAAACACTTTAGTCTCTGTGAGACAGAGATCAAAATAAAAAGAAACCAGAGAGGATAAATGAGAAAAGACAATGGAGGGTTTCCACATAATACAATAAGTCTGAGATTTTAAGGTCATAATAAGTAAAAAAAAAATCAGACTTCATTCCCTGTCCAGTTGTCCAGAAGTTTTCTATCTGTTGGTCCACCATTCTTCTGTGCATCTGCCATTTGTTTGTCCGTTAGTCAATCTGTCATGCTTTATATCTGAAACTTTAATGCAGAAACATTCATATAACATTCATTCTCAACTTTTGTACTTGTACTAAAAAATAGCCAAATAGACAGAGGTATGTGCTTGTTTGAATCTGGAAAAGTAAAATCCTCAAATGTAGTTTAGAGGTTTCTTTTCTTTTTTTAATGAAACTATTTTTAGCAACATTGTTGCTATTGATGCAAGATTTTAATTTAGTTTAAGATATATTCATTTGAATATAATTTCAGTTATTTTAATCACCTCTGGTCACTTTACTGTACTAAATTTTCTTGTGGGTTTTGATTAGTTTTGCTTATTTCCAACAGTTTTTTTAAAGCAAAGAAAATAAGTGACCACTTGGACAAGAGAAAACTTGTGGACACATAACCAGGAACAAAATAATTAGCTTAGCATTATTTTTCTGATTTAATCCTACACCTTGTCTCAATTTATTGCCAATTAAAATATGAATTGCAGAGAAAAGCATTTTGGGGTGTGGTCTCTTATGTCTTTAAGCTAAATCTTTCCACTAAACTTGAATTAAAGCATTATGTTTCTTCCAGAATGGAGTTTAATGTTTAGAGAGGAGCTAGCTTTCTCTTTTCCCAGTTTTTCCTGTTGGGAGAGGAGATATTCCCCCACAGCTGTTTAAAAAGCAGTTTTACTTATTGAATTTCATGGATGGATGGATCTTGTTTCTATTTGATATTCTTTAACATCTTGGGTCTGATTCTTGTAACTTAAGCCCCTTTTGCACTGCACAGCTGGACCCGGGTCGGCCTGGCTATCGTTTTTGCATTAGCGCTTCCAGCCCGGTACCGCCCGGTTCCCTGGAGCCCAGAGAGCTGTGGTTCCAATCGGGCCAGCCAGACCAGGCCGGTTTGGAGTTAGCTGTTGATTGGTTCATTGGCTGTTGGGGCGGGACAAAGACCAGATCTCTGGATCAGAGGAGCGCTGATGGCTGTCATTTCAATATGCTGCATCAATAAATTCCCGTCATAATCTATTCTTACCCTACACTGCAATTACATTTGCCTCTTCAGCCAAAGATTTTAATGGTAAATGTAAATAACATTTCTCCAAATGAACCAATCGGAAGTCGTTTAGGCTGTGAAAGAGGGGATTTCTGCATCTGGCATCGTTCCAGCCGGGAAATCCTGCTGCCGCAGCGGTAGTTCAGCTGGCTGCGAGTCCAGCTCAGAGACGACATTAAGATGAGATTTATTTATTTATTAATTTTTTCGTTAAATGTAAAGCTGAGGTAAATGTTTTCCTCAGCTTCCTCGCTCATGAGAAAAAGCAGGACGGGAGACCCAAGAAGAAAACTGTTCTGCTGTCACTGGGGAGATCGCCTCGGTAGCTTTAGCAACGGGTCGATGTACGTGATGTATCCTCCTCAATGCAAAACGACCAGGGCCATGACACCAATGGGACCAGGTTGAACCGAACTGGGCCGAGCCAGGCCGGACCCTGGAGTGCAAAAAGGGCTTTAAAATCAGTTTCCAGTTTGCTTTCATTTCACCACTGATTGAGTTTTTTCGCCATCATTTTGTCCCAGAGCTGAAGGAGTTTTTAGCTTTAATTCTGTTTGTCTTGAACTTTCTGCTGCATGTTGACATGAAGCCTGTTGTTTCTTGTTGTTCAGGCCAACTACAGCTGCTACAGCTGCCCTTTGTCAGAGGCTCAATCCATCGATACGGTGTACAACAAGCATATCAGCAATGGAGACTTCTGGTACCGAAATGGTTCAGTGTTGGCTTCCTGCGACTTCTCGTCCATTTACGCATCAAAACGTAAATGTTCTGTTTGCGTCAAATGGTCAGAAACCGTCGTCATGGTTTTATGCAACTTGACAAGCGAGGAGGAGCTGTTATTCGAGGGTCAACATGGAGACATCAGCTTCAACAAGACCAGTAAGAAGACCCACAAACATTTTTATATTTGAACAAGTTTCTAGATTTCACACTAAAACCCAGAGAGTAGCATGAAAATGGCTCCTCTTGTTATATTCATTTACTCCTTGTTTATTTTATGTTGTATGTTGTATTTTTAACATATTATTTAGAAATAAGTTTATTGATCTTTCTATTGATCTAGCTATTAGTTAACAATAGTCTCAAAATGAAAATGTTATCATTTATCGCAATAATTTCTGGGACAATTAATCATCCAGCTGTGTGTGCTATGTGGTTTTATCTCTTATCCTGGGTTTCATGATCCTACTTTAGTGAAACAGCCCTCTGGTTGAACTGGGGTGAGCTCTGGTAAGTTTAAGGAGCTGTTAAGAGTTGAAGTTGCCTTTTCGACCCTATTGGTGGCGCTCCAGAGCCTGACCCCAGATGCCTCCTGTTGCTCCATGGTTTACTGAACAGTTTGAACTAATCCTGGTGTTTCTGTTCCAGACTGTCCTCAGCCAGAACACATCGGTGAGTATTTGCTAATTTTACTTGTGAAGTCTGATATTTTCATATATAGCAGAGACATGAGCAGCATCTCTGGTTTTATTAAAGTGTTTCAGGTAAATCTCTGAGATGGTTTCTGATCAGATTCAGGAAGAATTGAAGTTTGATTCAAATAATCCAGATAATTTCTGGATAAAATCAGAAAATACATCTTTCAAATAACAAAAAATGTTTCTCTTCTGTTCCAGGAGTCACTGAACCAAACAGTGACAGTAAGTTTCTTTTTCCTTCTGTGTTTTAAAGAAAATCAGACATCAACTCATTTCAATTTTCTACTTTCTTAAAGAGTTAAACTTAAATTCTGCTGTTGGACAGTAAAACTGTTTCCTCTTCCACTCAGGTGGAGGCAGAGGTCATATAATTTTGGTGGTCTGTTTACTTGCTGTCATCATCATCATCATCATCACCATGTACATCATGTGGAAACGCCATAAATCCCAGAAGGTGATTCTTTCAGTTGGTCTCAGAGTTTCTCTTCATATCAGGTCTCTTCTCCTGAGAGGTCGGTGACATGAGGTGAAGCAGCAGCTGGACATTAATCTCTGATTCTCTGAACCTTTTGGTTCCTCAGACTCCAGTTGATGGATCCAGCACCAACTCATCTGATCCAGGAAATGGACCTGAACCGACTGGCATGGTTTAAAGTGGATTTGCTGAATAAAGCGGTTTGTTGCTGTGAGTTTTTCTCCCACTGGGACTAAAGTTGACACAATCAGTTATCAGTTTTAGGGAGAAGAACTTGTTCATTCAGACCAGACTGGTTTAGCTTAGTTTACCTCTAACACATGGAAAAACCATTTTTAAACTTTAATGTTGCCATAACAACATTACTAATATTACAGCAGCTTCAGTGGACAGTAATATATTATATCTCTACTGTTTGATGCCCCATCTTGGTCTCGTTCAGGTGAAATAGTTTAGAGGTTTGAATCCATCAGCAGAGGCTCCACTCAGATTATTAAAGTGTTTCTGGAACAGTGGAGCAGAAGACTGGAGTTTAGCTTCAGTTTATCAGACTTCCAGGTTGATTATTTAGTCAGTAATTAACTGAAAGTTTCTGTTTTTTACAGGAAACTAAATCAGCAGCAGCTTGATGTCTGAAGACCTTTGACCTCACAGAATCTGGTTCTTCCGTGTCCAGAACATTCTCTTAACTTTCTTTATTATCTGCTGCTCTGCTGATAGTGTTTTTAATCAAACTCTAAAGACTTTGCACACTATTTTAACATTTTATCAAATCTTTAGATTCCAGATGTTTTACATAGTTATGGTTGATTGTTATTTATGAAGTTCCAATTCACAACAAATGTCATTTCAAGGCAGTTTATAAAAGAAACAATTTCATTTCAATCTCACATACATTCCAATTAAACCAAGTTATCAACAGTGCATTAACTTAAGTTAATTATTCAAATGAGCTTAAAAAGTTTCTATCTGAGGAAACCCAGCATATTGACCTTTAGCGTTCTCTCCTCCTGGACGTAGCAACAGTACGTGCTTCAGTTTACATCAATCTCTCATGCTCAGCATGCAGCGACAGTGGAGAGGAAAAACTCCCCTTTAACGAGAAGAAACCTCCAGCAGAACCAGAACCGGGCTGAGTCCAGGCAGCCATCTGCCATGATCAACTGGAGAAACGTTGTACTGAAGCAAAATACCTCTAACACTCTAAGACTGTAAACATTAATCTGAATGTCTTTCTAGATTTTATAAAAATATTTCAATATGGTCTAGATAAAAATACAGAAACATACACTAATGTGTGCAAAGTCTTTTTTGTATAAAAATTATATATTTAGATTTTAAGCTCTTTGTAAATGTTTTTGCTACGTTTTATATTTTTCTTTCTGCACTTTTTACTCTTGCATCATCCTGTAGGGGACATGGAGAACATTGTTTTTCTTTTGCATTCCCACGCAATAAATTAGCAAATACACCCTGATCTATTTTGCATACAGTTTAAAATTAAAGAGCTTATACATTATAAGCATGATTATAACGTATAATGTACATTATTAGCTATTTGGTGCAAACAAAACTGATTGAAAATTGATTTATTCACTGCATGTTTGTGTAAAGTTGAGATGGAACTGCACATGAAAACGGTTCTTTATTAACCATTAAACTACCAACACAAAAAACACAAAATTGTCAGATAATGTCATTACCCTGATAAAATAACTCAAATAATCCTAATAGCCTGGACGTATTTTTTTTTCTTTCATTCCTTCTTACGGAAAGTTTCTGTTTATATCGGATGGAAATAGATGGAAAGCCCATTTTTGGCCTGTTTAGCTTTTGCATTTTGCATGTTTGTGGTGCATTTTTATCCTAAAGAAAAAGATATTAAACTTCAGGTATCTTGCAAACGAGATGCTAACATATATGTAGAAAAACATTACAGCAGAGAGACTCTCAGTATTCAGTATGCCTGCAAAAGAAAAATAATCCTCCATGTCTCCCAGCGGGCACCGCACTGTCCAACTACAAATACTATTTTATATTTTTCATGTTTGTTATGCTGTAATCAGTCAGCTCCTCAAGTTTCTCATGATTGCAGAAATTCACACAAAACCAACAAATGTCCACATTTTTCCACGTTTCTGTGTAATTGTGAGTTTATTGCAAGTTTTCTGCAAAAATAGTCAAAAACATCGAGTTTAAATGATACCGACTTTCACCTGCAGTGGGCGGCATTTCTTACTTTGGCCTCAGCTTGACTTGATGTTATTCTGAGATCAACACAAGAAACTAAAATCGAGATCTTTGAGTTATTTAAAGAATAAAATTTATGTGTGTTTATTTTGGAAGGAGGAAACATTGTTGCAAAAATCCTTGCAAATTTTTTTTAACTTGGAAAGAATCACAAAAACAATCATGAAATCCTGGAGGGCTGATTATGTAGCTAGTGGCTCTGGGGATGGGGTGTAACTTGGTAAAAAAAATAAATACATTTTATTCAATTCTTCGTCTTGATTTTAATCCACTATTAATGTATGTTTTGTTTTTTGTGGTTTAGACTATAGGTGTTCAAAATGTGTCATGTTGGTCAAAATTGTCAAATTAAAATAACTGATGAGCCAAAAATACAAAAAGATTTTATAAAACTGATTTGTTTTTTAAACATACTGAACAAACTAAACATGAACTTTGAAAATGATATTTTCTTATAGGAACTAGATTGTAGATACAAAATGAAATGAAAGCCTCCAATTTGTTTATTATTTGTTTATTATTTTGGCCTCAATTGAAGAAAACTAAAAAATATAATTTATTCTCAACAATACAAACAGAAACTGTGTAGGTCTTCATTGAAAACACTTGGATGCACCACGGTGAACTTTAGAGTAAAAACCAGAATTTGGTCCTAGTTACCATGACAATCTAACATTTTGTAGCTAAATTTTCATTTATAAATCATACTTCTAATTTATTCTTGAATAATGATCAGTGACAAAATAACAATTTCCATTTCCTCAGCAAAAAGAAAAAAATGACTTGAATAGAAAACTCATCAGCTTCCAGAGACTTCATTTTTATTTCTACAAATCTGTCTAAAAAATTAAGATTTTCACTTAATATTTCATAGCAAAAAACCTAAAAAACATTAAGAAAATGTGAAGAATTAAGGTCATAAATCATTCTGAATAAACTTTAATTCAGCTTCAGATGGTTTCTGTTCATGGTTTTAGAGCTGCGTCAGGCAAACCTAATTAAATCACTTTCATATCAAGTGTGACAAAAAAAAACTGCAGAAGGTAGAGGGGACAAAAATGTTCATAGTTTTGAGCCAAGGTCGCGCTATGGTTCCGTCATTTTCACTAGTGGTCAAAATGATAATTATTTTAATGATGATGACACTTAATTGTATTTCATTTCCATTCTGTTTATTATTCAACAAGCTGATCAGATAATCCATGTTTGAACTCATCAGGCTGAATACATTAAACGTTTCCTCTGCAGTGAGTTTTGAAATCGGGGAACATTTCACCAGTTGAAATCACCTGAATCAAACACCAGAACCAGCGCCATGCATGAACTATTAATATATCTCACATTACTGTTTCCATCATGATTTTTAATGACTTATCACACGAACAAACTTATTTTAATTTCATTTAATGGAAACGCTGCAAGTCCAAAAGATCTGTAATGGAAATGCAGCTGATGACGTTTCATCGCTGGTGAACAAACTTTTTGCCATCAGGCCAGAAATCCTCATGTTAAAATCTTAATAAAATTTATTTTTGTTCATTAATAGTAAATATAAAACAATAATTTGTCAACTAAACGTCCAAATATATTTTTGATGAAACTCTAGAGAAGAAAATAAATTAAAAATAATCATAGCTGCAGTAGCTTCTTGATTCCTCCTGAATTCCTCAGTAGTTTCCTGTTTCTTGATTGTCTGATGGAATTTGTGTGGAACGGATTTTACTCTGTAATGGCTGTTAGTTCCACAAAGCTGCTCTGCATTTCACCTCCTGCACATTCCTGCAGTCCAGAGCTGCTGTCAGGGAAAAATAAAAAGGTAAGAAGTTTATTAAACCTTTATGAGACGAGAACAGAAGCACCGAGTCCAACTGACTGGTTCTGGTCTGCAGGTCAGGCTGTCGTCGTTTCCCAACAGAGAAGCTTCATTTATTAATGAACTTTAAGTGAAGATTTGATTCTGCAGCTCAACACAGATGGTCTCAACATTCACCTGTTTGATGCTCAAGGTTAGTTTAATTTGAACCATAATAAATAGAAAATTGACCAACGAATCAAAGTTTTAATGATGCCACTAAATGTAATGTCTGTCAATGCTGGTTACAGCTGCACACAAAACGAGTGATGAGTCTGGTTGTTGATCATGTGACTCATGATGGAAAATTCACAATCTGTAAATAGAGAATCTGCTGATGGTTTTTTGTGGCCAGTTACATTTTCCAAACTTCTCCTTCAGACGAATAAAGAAGACAATAAATGAGTTAAGAGGCCAATATTTTGCTCCGTGTGCCTCAGCGACTCGGCCAGACCAGAGACCGTCCTCCTGGTTTTATGGAACCTCACAGGCAGCGAGGAGCTGGAGGTCAAAGGTCCAGGTTTCCAAATCCTCTTCAACAGAACCGGTAAAAGCATTTTATGTCTGAACGTTTCTGCTGCTGGACGGGTCAGAACATGCTGACCTGAATCTGTTTCTGGTGTTTCTGCTCCAGACTGTCCTCGACCCGAACCCATCAGTGAGTATCAGTCCATTCACACAATTCACTAAAGCACTGAAACAGAGCAGCTAACATTCTGCTAACAGGGTCAGACCCGATCAGTCAAACACCAATTAAAACACAAACAGTGACAGTTTTTAGTTGCTGTTATGGAAGAGCTTCAGATGAAGGTCTGATGTTTTTAGATAAGAACTGGGGTTTGATTAAACTAGGAGCTAGGTCCACCCAGGCTGAATGGTTGCCATGGCGATCAAAGCAGCACTCCAGGTATAGGTAGAGAATAACATTATAACATGATAGAAAGCAGATAAAAGTTGATTTTACATGGCACTGCCCCTTTAAAGTGGAATCCTGTTGTTGGAGAATAAAACTCTGCCTCCTTTTACACCCAGAGACAAACGTTGGTTTTCACATTTCTGTGTCCTGCTTCCTCCTGCTCCTCCTCTTCATCACCATGTGGTTAATCTGTAAACTTCATGGATCTCAGGAGGTCAGTGTTTAAACAGCTGCATCAGTTTCAGTGAACTGTAAAATATGTGACTTCTACTGTTTGATAAAACAAAATCCTCTAATTGAGGTTAAATTGATTCAGTAAACGGCAGCAGCTCCCCATGTGAATTTTCTCCTAAAGCTCCTAAAACGGGTCAAGCTGTTTCAGTAATATCAGTCTGGAGCTGAAGACGTGATTTTATTTCAAGCATCTATTTATCATCAGACATTTAGGTTGAATATTTAGTCAGTAATTAGCTGATCGCCTCTGTTTTTGTTCACAGGATAACAGGCTAGCAGTTGCTACATGTCCATTAGCCTTTTGAAAGCTGCTGGTGCTTCTACATCAAAAAAGGGACTTTTTTTCTACTGGCGTCTGCTTTATTCATTTCTGCATTAATGTAACGTTTCTCCATGTATTCCCAGATTTCTTCTCAATTAGAAGCCGATATGTCACATTTTGTCCTCAGTGTTTTAGTTCTGCTTCGTCCTCGTCTCAGTTTTCAGTTTCTGGAAACATAAATGTGTCCAACATCTCAGGATCAGCCTGATGATATTTATAAGCTAATTAAAAACAGATAATTCTGTAGCAACTGATGATTAAATTCACCTGAAGCAGAGTGAGAAGCTGCTGTTCTGATTTTTAATTGTTTATTTGAATCAGCAGTTTGAATAATAATATTCCTATAAATAACTGAATATTTTCCATCCGGGTTGAAACCCGACATGATTATATTCCAGGTTCAGTTTAGGAGCAATGTGTCGCCATCTAGTGGTGGAATCCAGACGGGGCAACGTTTGGTTGATTTAGTCAAAATGTTTGAAGCATCAGAGAAAATCTAACATGTTTGTTTGGATGTACATTTATTCACCCAGGTCACAGTATCTGTGCTTTTCCCTCACAATCTGCATTTAAATGTGTTTAATTGATCTGCTTTAATATTTTAAATCAGATCTAAAATGTATCTTCTGCCTCTGGAAGAAGAAAATTATAATTAACAGAAATAAAGGCTTGAAACCAATCAGCCTGCGTGTAACCGGGGTAACTGAAACAAATCTACTTTTTTAAATTCTACTTTATTGAATTGGTATGTTTATGGACGACTTTCTGAAATGCTAGAAATAAATCAAATCTAAATTGTTAGTAACTTTATTTAATTAGTATAAATTTAAAAGATATCTAAACATTTGGGTTTGTTTCTTCAGTCTGACAGATGCAGGAAAAATAAACTGGTTCAAAATAAGATTCAATAAATCACTAAATAATCCAACAATACATTTCAGGAGAATTTGATTAATCAATTTGTTTACAGCACATATAGTTGGAAAAAGTGACAACATAAATACTATATACAAATAAGAATAAAAGGTGAAGGATGCCTTCCTCTGTCTCAGGACCAGTTTAGTAATAATATGAATTTTAATTCTATTTCTTTATTATTTGTTTTTAACTGCTTATGTCGGGTTCAAAGTATTTCAGTAACCAAAATGGATTTAGTTTTTTACTGTAATGATAAGGTGGAAATATTTAGAAACATCTCATAAAATTCACTAGTTATTCAGTGTGATTTATGTTGATGCTCTTATTTTGAAATGTAACCAGTTTTTCTAAGTGCTTATTAAGTTTTCTGATACCGTCGGTAACAACAAGCAGCTCATGACAATAAATAAATCAGTGACAGTCTGATGCCAGAGAAGTAAACTGGTGATATTTAAAAAAGAACAAGTTGAATGACAGATTTATTTTCATGGCTCTTCAGAAACACCAACTTGGTTTCCAGACATCGCTACTTGAACAGAACCGAGTCTACCGGACCATCAGGTATGAAAACAGCTTTAGACTTAAATATTTTTCTCAGAAGGCTAAGATAACAATAGTTGTACTATACACATGTTGAACAGGATTTAAATAGCAGAATGCTCCTTCTCACGCTTGTGTGTTCTCGCCTGTGTGAGTTTTCACATGAATACTCAAGTTCCCTTTCTGGGTAAAGCTTTTTCTGCAGATCGGACATGAAAAAGGCTTCTCCCCTGTGTGGGTTCTCATGTGACAAGCCAGGTGATTGCTGTTGCGGAAGGATTTACCACAAACATCACAAGGATACGGCTTCTCCCCTGTGTGTGTTTTCATGTGCTGCGCTATGCTGCTGCAGTCTGTGAAAGATTTGCCGCACAGCTTGCAGTCGTACGGCTTCTCCCCGGTGTGAGTCCTCAAGTGGTTGGTCAAATGGCTTTTGTTGACAAACGACTTGCCGCACACTTTGCACGGATATGGCTTCTCACCTGTGTGGCTTCTTATGTGATCGGTCAGGTTACCCTGTTTGGTGAAACTCTTTCCACAAGTCAGGCAGGAGAAAGGCTTCTCACATGTATGAGTCCTCATGTGGTTGGTCAGATGACTTTTATTGATGAAGGATTTACCACAAACTTCACAAGGATACGGCTTCTCGCCTGTGTGGCATCGTATGTGAACGGTCAAGTTCCACTCCTTGATAAAACTCTTTCCACAAGTGGGACAGGAGAAAGGCCTCTCACCTGTGTGGATTTTCATGTGGACAGTCAAGTAGTTTTGCTGTGAGAAGCGTTTTCCACACGCCACACAGAGGAACGGTTTCTCGCCTGTATGCGTTCTCATATGAGTAGCCAACTGGCAACCGAAGCTGAAGGATTTGCTGCACATCTCGCACGGGAACATCTTCTCGCCCGAGTGGGTTCTCATGTGAATGTGGAGGTTACTTTTCTGAGTGAAACCTTTTCCACAAGTCGGGCAGGAGAACGGCTTCTCGCCCGTGTGCGTTGCCATGTGAACGCTCAAGTTACCTTTCTGGGTAAAACCTTTTCCACAAGTGGGGCAGGAGAACGGCTTCTCGCCTGTGTGGGTTCTAATGTGGACGGCCAAGTTGTTTTGTTTGGTGAAAGCTTTTCCACAGGACAGACACTGGAAGGGTTTTTCACCAGAGTGACTTCTTGTGTGATCGGCCAAATGACTGCTACTTTCAAAGGATTTCTTGCACACTTTGCAAATATGCAGCGTCTCACTGTGGTCACTTTCTTGCTGATTGTCGTCATCAGTTGAGTTTGTAGAGAGGATTTGGTTCTGGTCTTCGTTGATTTCCTGCTTCAGTAGATGCTGGTCTTCATCAGGATTACTGGAAAGATCCTCCTGTTCCTCTTTAACCTCTTCAGATCCCAGTTCCTCCTTCGCCTGGATCATCTGAAGTTCTGGTTCTCTGTGGAGGAGAACCTCAGTAGGAGGAACCATTAAGGCTTCTGCCTCCTGCTTCACCACCTTGTTAGAGATGCTCAGTTCAACCTGTTCTTCCTTGACTGGCTGATGTTCCTCATCTGGTTCGGTGTTCTCCAGAGGAGGATTCACCGTGAAGGAGTCAGCCTCCTGCTTCACAACAACCTGGTCTGCATCATCAAACAGTTCTACCTGTTGGTCTTCTTCCTCTTTTATCTCCGTCATCAGCTTTGGTTCTGGTCGTTCTCGTTCTTTCCTCTCTGGGTCGTTTGGTTTCTTCTTGTCAGGGTTGAAGTTTCCTTCCTTGTTAATGAGAAACTGATCATCAACAACCTCCCAGGTAAACACCGACATGATGAAGACGACGCCCTGACAGAAAGAAAAGAAAAAATACATTTTTACCATTAGATTAACAACATATAAACAGGATCTTGTCAAAGTAATCTGTAGGGGCAAAGGTCACTGGGGAGAGGATCCAAAGGCCTTGATTTAAAGGAACTCAGTTGTTTCAGCAGTTTTCTTTACATTTGTTTGTCTGGTTCTGGATAGTTGACCCAACAGCAGCAGATCTTTAATGTATTGTGGTGCTGAGCTGTTCAGCGATTTATAGACTAACAACAGTATTTTAAAGTCTATTCTCTGAGCTACAGGCAGCTCAGAGAATAAAGCTCCCTGTAGGAGTGGAAGGAGTTTAGAATTGTCTTTATGTGGCTCTGAAGGTTCAGGTCAGAGTTCATCACTACACCCAAATTTCTAACCTGACTGCTAGTTTCTAGCTGTGATAACTGAAACTGTGTGCTGACTGTTAAAGTCCAAATATAACTTTTTTTCTGTTCAATTGGAGAAAATTCTGGCACATAGATGCATTGATTTGTTCTAATCATCTGTTCAGTGGTTGGATGGGTTCTGAGTCACTGTAATGACTCCGAACCCATCAGAGTCATTAAGATACCATCAGGCATGCAGATGATCCCATTACTAGATTAGCTACCATAACTAATATAGTTAGAAAGTTATGGTATCATCTGCATATCAGATGATACCATAACTATCATCTGCATAGTTATGGTAGCTAATCTCTTTACTTGTTATAACCTGAGCTATTGGGAGCATGTAGATATTAAAGAGAAGGAGTCCGCTAATTACCTACTGATACAAAAACTCCATTTTCCTTAGGCAAGACGCAAACCAGTAAGGTAATGTTCCAGAGAGTCAAACCCAACTCTCCAGTTGGAATAATACATTATGGTCAAATATTTGAATTGTTCACCGAGAATCACAGTGAACAATTACAGTGAACTCATTTACAGTGAATCAACACTGTCGTTCTTTCACAATCTGTATTTATGTGTATGCATAACCACCTCAACTGACTCATTTTGATGTGGAAGATGTGTTGAACTCCAGCCTTATCTCATTTAAACGCTTTAACAGCTAAACCATCTGTTCACTTACTCATTTTAAAGCTTAGGTGACCGATGTTTCCTCTCCCAATATGGCGGACGCGCTGACGTGTTGCCGCATCTAAGGCATACAGTTAGCTTATAATTGCTGACACAATTCGTTAAAAATGGTTCTCTTACCCGGTTGTCTTGTACTCTTTGGTGACAGAAAATGCAACCCAGTTCCCAATGAACGTTCAGTGTTGTCGGTGTGAACTCATCTTTATCCTTTTCTCTAAAGGGGAAGCGGTTGCTTCTTGTGTCCTGGGGTTAGCTTCTCACTTAGCTCCGATGCTAACCATTCTCCCTGCGGCTGTTGTTGCTCTTTAAACGGAGAGAAACCGCTGTTAACAGTCGACTGAAACGGTTGTGATTGCTTTTAATGAGATAAAATATCAAGACAAACTCAATAAAGAGCAAAAAAAGCACAAACTTTTTAATCGATCTCCCCCACCTCTTCTCTTCTTCTTCGCTTCCAGCCTGCAGATGGACGCAACACCGCCACCTGTTGGACTCTAGTGTGTAGTACAACTGATGGGGGAATAAACAAGACATCCAAAAAGGTTTGTAAATTCTGTCTTTTAAAAATCAGTGTTGTTGGTGTCTTGTAAGAATGAAGTCTTATTTACAAAATTTATATATATTAGTCATGCTGTGCTGCTAAAATATTTGTAGCACAGTTGATTGACACCAAATTGGCTTGACTTCGTAAATGTGAGGTTGGTTGACCTTTGATTACCTGTTAAAACATTTAATATCTTTAAAATGAGAGCAGCACAAGCACATATTTTGCTACACAAACATAGCACAGTTGATTAACACCATATTTCATTTGATTTTGTAAATGTGATGGGGTGGTTGACCTTTGACCTATGGCAAATGTTTTAACATAAAGACACAAGAAGACCGAACAAGCTCAAAAACCTTAAAAATAATAAAGTCTGAGTTTGTGTTATCGTTTATTCTTTTCCTCTGTGGCTGTTAGATTAGTCGTGTGTTTTATCTGAAATCTTGTAAATCATTTTCATGTTTTATGCAGAAGCATATAAAGCATGTATAAAAGTATTCACCCCTTTGGATGTTTTACCCTTTTTATTGTTTTAACAAATCAACCTTAAGCAACAAAATTGAGCCTTTTTAACAGAAATTTAAAAAAGAAAAGCCTTTGATGTCAAAGTGAAGACAGATTTCTACAAAAGAATGACAAATACAAACATGCAGCATAAAATAAGTGGTTGAATAAATATTCACCCCATTTGACTCAATTTTTAGATGCACATTTGTTTGGAATCAGAAAGTCTGTGTGGAAAAGTTTAGACATCTGGACGCTGCATTTTCCCCCCATTCTTCTAATAAAACGGTTGAAGCTTCTCAATAAGCTTTTCTCTGCTTGGTCGTTCTTTAATATTCACGCAGTAGCCAGGAATACTGATGAACCGGTGAATGGACCTTCCAGACAGATGAGTTATTTTACAGACTCACTGGACTCAAGTTATGCAATCAATTATTTTTTATTAACTATTATTGAATTGTAATTATTTTTGCAGAAATCAATATTCACTTTGACATTAAACAGTTTTATCAAAAAAAGTTAAATTCTTTTACATACACATTTATTATGCAGAAAAACAATCATGAAACAGCAAAAATAATTCAGATTAAGGGTTCCAGCAAATTTACAGAATAAAAGATGCTTCTTGAACAACTAGAAACTATTTGCAATCAGGTTTGATATAAAAGACAAAAATAATCGGGGCTAATAAAAGATAAACATTTTAAATAGCGTTCTATATTATAATTAGCTTACAGTTAAGACAGCTCCTGGTTTTCTACCACAAAAGTATACTGATTTCCCCTTGCATAAGCAAGGGCAATTCAATTAGCATGAAATGCATTTTACAGGTAAAATCATTAAAATACAAAGTGAGGAAAACAATAATACATAAGTAGTAATAATAACTCAGGGTCACATTCCCTCTGCTTGTCAAAATATATTCTACAAACTTCTTTTTAAGGCTTATTTACATACATATCCAGTCAGATTATAACTGGAAGTGAATAATTTACCAATCAGGTAAATTAGTGCTTGTATGAGTCCGGTTGTTAAACTGGACAGTTTGGAGACTTTCTTTCCACAGAGAAGACGTCCTCACCTGTGTGGTTCCTCAGGTGATTGTCCAGCTGAATGTTGTCACTAAAAGACGATTCACAAAGATTACAAGAAAACCTCTTCTTGAGCTTCTTGTCTGTGTGATTTTTGACGTGTTTAACCATAGACATCTTGTTGGTAAATAATTTACCACATTCTTCACATGAAAATGGTTTCTCGCCTGTGTGACTCCTCCGGTGACGGTCCAAGTTACCTCTGGATATGAAAGATTTATCACAAAGGTCACAAGGATAGGGTTTCTCACCAGTGTGAGTCCTCATGTGACACGCTAAATTAAATTTTGTATGAAAGAATTTAGGACACATTTCACATGGAAACGGTTTCTCGCCTGTGTGACTTCTCATGTGTTTAACCACAGCCAACTTGTCAATAAAAAAATCCCCACAAACTTCACACGAAAATGGCTTCTCGCCTGTGTGAGTCCTCCTGTGGCGGTCAAAGTTAATCTTGGCTGCAAAGGTTTTATCACAAAGGTCACACGGATACGGCTTTTCAGGGAGGTGAACTCTAGAGTGTTCTTTTAAAGCGCCTTTACTTGTGTAGCTTTTCCCACAAGTGGGACATGAAAACGGCCTCTTGTTTGAGTGGAGTTTGACGTGACGAACCAGACCTCGTTTGTTTTTGAAAGACTTGTCACACAAGCCACATGAGAACAGCTTCTCGCCTGTGTCGACTATGCTGTGTGTTATGCTGTGTTTTTTCAGGCTGCTTTTGCTTACGTAGCTTTTTCCGCAGATTGGACACGAGAATGGTTTCTCGCCTGTGTGGAGTCTCATGTGACAAACCAGATTTTGACTCTTGGTGAAAGATTTATCACACAATCCACATGGGAATGAATTCTCTCCCAAATGGTCTTTGATGTGTGCATTTAAGCTACTTCTGTTGATGTAGCTTTTCCCACAAGTCTGACATGAGAATGGTCTTTCACCAGTGTGATTTCTCATGTGACGAACCAAATGACTGCTAAAGCTGAACGACTTACTGCAGACTTGACAGGTATGCGGTTTCTCACCAGTGTGGATTCTCATGTGAATTTTTAGGAGAGTTTTCCTGATTAAATGTTTTCCACATATTTTACAGGAACGCATGCTTTTCTTTAACTTTTTCACTTTAGCGTGTTCAACACTGTCATTCTGATTCTTTGTTAGTTCTTCATCTACATTTAATACCAGGTCTTTATCATTGCATCCATCCTGTGGTTGGTTTTCAGCTTCTGGGGAGTTGGAAGGGTGGATCTGGTCCTGGTTTGGATCTGGTTCACTACGGTATTTTTCCTCATGAACAGGAGTTTCTTTGAAGGAATCCTGCTTTGCTACAAGTTGATCATCCTGATCACTGTAGAGTTCCTCCTCTTCTTGTTTAATTTGTACAGTTTTTAGATCCTCCAGTTCTTCTTTAATCTGTTCAGGTTCTGGTTCTTCCTTCATCCCCGTGACCTGCTGCAGTTCAGGTTTACGCTGGAATATTTCATCAGAACCAGCAGACACCCTAAAAGTGTCGGCATCCGGCTTCACTACAGACTTCTCGTCATGAAAGATGTCGAGCTCAACTTGTTCTTCTTTGATCGGTTGACATTCTGGTGCCTCCTTCATCTGGTTTAGGTCTGGTTCTCTGTGTTCCTCTTTCATCTCTAGATTGGTTGGTAAGTTGCGGTCATGAACTGAGTTGCTTTCTCGTTGAATGAGTAACCGATCACCAGCAACCACCCAAACATTAACAGACATGATGCTGTTTGGGACCTGGAGGAACAACAAATGAAACACTTTAGTATTAAAGGTTTTGACAAAATGTGTTTGTATGAATTGCTTTGGGTAATTAAAAACAAAAATGCATAAAAACACCTAAAATGTTTAAGTATTAAGAGGTTCCAGTTCAGGTTTATGCAACATAGTCATGTTCCTCCTGTTTTCTACTGTCTAATGTTTTCTTCTTCACTTTGACTTCAATAGAACATTATAGAAAATCCAGCAAGAAGGAGAAACACATTTGGTCATATTTTACTAATTCTAGTGCAAATTAGTGAATTGTGAGAAATTTTTGGATTTTGCTTTTAAATCATCTGTATGGAAAAAATGCAATGAAAAGGTCAAACACTTTCGTTTCTCCATGAAATCTTCCCACAAGCATGTTAAAATTCAAGCCTTTAGCAGAAGCACATTTTATCATCTGAATATTTTCACAATTTTTGGAAGCATTTTTTTAATTTATTAAGATGTGGGTTTTTAGATTGTTTTCTGTTTTTGTGCAACAGAAAACAATCTGTCACTCTTTCACAATAAGAGCCTGATGGCAGTTCTGCTGCCAGAAGTGCTATGCTAACACTGATGTTAGCTTGCCAACTTAGCGCTCCATCATGCAGTTAAAATTTGACTCCCTGACATCAACATCCCTCAGGCCTGCCACATATGGATGACAAACGGGTTGAAACATGACTGACAAGGTAACTTAAAAATATTAGCAATGTTACCATGTGACTTATTTATAAAAGAACCTGCCTGTAACGCATATTGGTCATTAAAATCAATAATGTTGCCAAGTTTAATGTCGTAGCATAACTTCATTCCTTCATGAGAGACTGACAAGTTTCACTTATGATTCCTGGGTGAGTAGAATGGTGCCCTTATTCAACTAAAGAAACTCTCAATTTATTAAAAAGTTAATTAATAATAAATTATTAATCATAACATTAGTAATTTCATAAGCCAAATATTAATGCTAATTTTGATTAGTTTTGAATTTTGACTGCTTAGGAGAGTCACATTTCTATGTATTTTTCTGGGGATGCATTTCGTTTTGTATCCTAGTCTTTTATACTGTGGATAAAACTGTTTGGCATCAATGTGAATATGTTGCTATGAAACAATATTTTAATGCAATTTACCAGAAAATACTAATTGCTAAATTCAAATTAAATTCAAATTCAAAAATACTTTATTGATCCAAAAGGGAAATTAAATGTTGTTGTAGTTCATAAACTGGAATAATATGAGATGAGGGAGTGGAAATGAAATGGTTAAGAAGTTATTCCTGGAGGAGGCAACAGTTAAAGTTAGAAAATAATTTACTGTGTCCACCAGGGGTCAGTATTGGGAGCAAACCGCATTATTAGCTCCATATCTTATACACTGCAATAATTTATCTTGTTTATCTTACTGGACTGAGGTCTGGGGCATTATAGGGCATTTCTCTTAGAGCAACACAGATAATTGATCAAGATGAATATTAGAATCACATAAACCTATTTTCCTTATGTTCTAGACAGTTAAATAGCATGACTACCACTTAATGCTATTTAAATGATGAAAATACAAAATTCACAAACTAAAAACAACATATTCCCAGCAAACATTTAAAAGATACAAATGTTTGTCTCTTATAAGGTGGGGTCAATTTATGGGGTAAAGATAAAGATTACTAAATGTAGAAAGTTAAAATAACTAGCAAGATATCTGTTTTTGGAGTAAAACTTTAGAATGGAATAAATGAGATCTCCAGCAATGAAATCAGATTTAAAAATGTGTTAGGGTTTACAAATTGGAAGTCAGCTGTGTTACTGGATAGTTATTTTATTTATACATGTTTCTTATGTGTTTGATGTTTTTATGATGAAAAGGACTGTGAACTGGTTTGTTGGTACATAATATGCTATACAAATAAACGTAATTAATTAAGTTTTCGTTTAATTATTTCACAAAAATTAAAAATTGTAAAAATCTAACTAGTATGACACGTAGCTTTGTTCAATATGAGCCATAAATTGCTTTGAATGGGGCTTAAAACCGCAGCACTTCCGCTCCCTGTACTGATTAACTTGTCGCCGTTTCCTCTCCCAATATGGCGGACACGCTGACGTGTTTTAGCACCTAGCAGTCAACGCAGAAGCTAGCAATCATTTGTTGCCTTAGTTGGTCAAAAGACGGTTCTCTTACCGGATAGTGTTGATTTTATTCCCTAGAAGAAGAGCTGGCAGCCGCACAGCATCCAATAAGAGTCCAATAACATCCGTGTGAAGTTTTTTTTCGCGATTCTCTCCAACCAGAAACTGGTTGCTTCTCCTGACAGTTAGCTTATCAGGAAGACCGGAGGCTAACTGGTCTCACTCAGACCTGCTAAAACAGACAGACATCGGCATTAAAGTGAGACTGCAAATACTATCGGAGCTCACAATGAGACAACATGTGAAGATTAGACAGGTTTAACCGAAGAGCAGAACGAAACCAACGTTAAAATTCCTACTTCTGCTTTTGGTTGTGGCGGTTGCCTATGCCTACCGAGCTCTTCTTCTTTTTAACGGTTGGTGAGCAACGTTTTGGTGAGCATCATCTCCACCTACTGGAATTGGGTGTGAATATAAACATATTCCACAGATTTATAAACTAAACAATAAAATAAATACAATTAAAAACTCACAAAATCTATATTCTCTATGTGATTCAGAAATAGAGAGTTTATCCAAAATGTCTTGTATGTCCAGATGTAACTTGTAATCCTGAAGCTGCGTACCATTTCCCTTCTCTTATTTAACTGTCTCTTGGGGGGGAAAAAAAAAATCACATTTCCTGTCTGTTTTTCCCCCAGTTTTAAACAAAGCTCGGTTACAATCATTTGCCTGTTTTTCCTCATTATACCAAATTCCTTTTGACTGCTCTAAAACATATTTTTACTTAAGAAAAAGTAAAAAGTATTTGGTAAAATGTACACTCAAGTTCAAACTCAAAACTCACTCAAAGCTGCAGGTCTGTCTGGTAGATTTGTGGTTCAAGTTTGTTCTTCATTCAGCAGGTAGAAAATCCAGACATTTTATTCAAGAGTAGAAATATTTCACAATAAAATCACTCAAGTAAAAAGTACAATACTTTTAAATGTACATTTTCTCAAAGAAGTTACTCAACTAAATGTAATTGAGTAAATGTAACTAGTTACTACCCAACTGGTGTTGACTGTCGGTTGATGATGATATAAAGCTGCTACTCTATCATATATGGACTTAAACTTGTTGCCGTTTTGCAACACTGCATTATTCCTAATTTTTTTCAGCTTTGTCTCTACGTTTTCATGTCTTGTGTAATATTAATCAGATTTGAGTAAATCTGAACATGAACCCTGCAGGGTCCTAGATAATAAAACCATGAGCTTGGCACCATGCATATCCGCTTACTGAAAAAACAAAACCACAGATTCTCTTCATTAGATGAACCTACCCACTCCTGTCTTCATATTCTAGACCTTGTGTTAATATATGGTATTAAGTGGGAGAAAATAACAGTATTTATTTAAAACCATGTCCTATCTGACCATTTTTAATAAATTGAGTTTAATTTACTAAAAGAATCCAAACCTGAGAGAAAACATCGTTAGATCAGCAGTGTTGTACCAAGTTCTAAAAAATAGTTTCCATTATTTTTCTCTTGATCTAAAAAACAGAGCAGGTGGCAAAATTAATATCTGCACTTTCCTGAATTTATGTTACTGTTCCAGTAACGTCCCTAAAGCACGAAGAACACACTCGAACCAAAAATACCTTTCACAAGCTTTGTTTCTGTTATTTTCCTCCAGGTGTTTATCAGATAAAGAATCCTCTTCTGAACAGCTATAAATGCAATAAATACTTATAAAATATCCTTTCTGTATGTTTTCTTCTTCTTGGCTTTGTTTGGTTCTCCACATGAAACAAATTGGAAATTATTTTAATTTCATGATCCAAAAGCATTCGACACTTTGAACCCAAACTGTAAAAAACAACAAAAAGAAAATTACACAAGACACTCAGTAATTTTTTTCCTCCTTTAATTGAATTACTACAAAGCAGAACACATAAAAAAACTTCAAGTATGTGGAGGTATTTCTTTCAATGTTTAGAAACTTTAGCCAGGAAGTGAGAAACTCATTGAGATTAAAAATCTCATTTCCAAGAGTCCTCTGGGCCAATCAGCAGCAAAACAAGATAATTAAAACTTTCTCACAATAGTATGAGAAACAGCCTGAAGCACTGGAAAAATATTGAATAGGAAATAAAGATTTTGATTAGCTTTCCTTTAATTTAAAAGGATTTAAGAACCTAAACTTTTTAACATCTTTAAGGCAACGTCACAACAGCTGAAATGAGTCTCTCTGCCTTTAAAGGCAAATAAATCTACAAACATTAGTAAAGCAGTGAAAGGAACATTAATGCTGTGAAACAAACTGGCAGCATGAACAATGCAAACCAGAGTGGTCTCAAAATTGAGCCTTCAGGGTCTCCACGAATTTATAGACTTTGAGCACCAAAGTCCAGCTCATCTTCAGTGCT
Organism: Poecilia latipinna; assembly: GCF_001443285.1. Lineage (NCBI taxonomy): Eukaryota > Metazoa > Chordata > Actinopteri > Cyprinodontiformes > Poeciliidae > Poecilia > Poecilia latipinna. The sequence continues at coordinate 20,784 of NW_015113263.1, read as the reverse complement.
TTGAGCTGAATGGGCCAAAATTCATGGGCATGATCAACAGATGGATGGATTTGGATATTTTAATACCATGAAAATCAAGAAGTAAAACAAAAAAACTGAATTGCCCTGTTTGCTTTGGTATAAAACGGTTTACAGGTAAAACAACAGAAGTAGGTCAAGTATAGTAGTTATGGGTCACATTCCTTCTGTGGATCAAACAAATGATGTTTTTAAAACTTGAACAACTTTCTAAGGTTTATTTTCACATACATGTGCAGTCAGTTTATATCTGGCAGTGAATAGTTTACCGCACATTTGACAGGAGTACGACTTTTCTCCTGTATGAATCCGGATGTGCATAGTCAGACTGTACGGTTTGGAGAACTTCTCTCCACAGGTGACGCATGAGAAGACTTGCTCACCTGTGTGGCTCCTCAGGTGATCGTCCAGCTGAACGCTGGCGGTAAAAGACGCATCACAAACATTGCAGGCAAACTGCTTCTTGTCTGTGTGACTCCTCAGGTGTTTGGCCATACTGCTCCTGTCACTGAAAGATTCGCCACACTTTTTACATGTAAACTGCTTGTCGCCTTTGTGGGTCCTCATGTGTTGTGCCACGTTAGCTCTGCTTATGAAAAATTTACCGCACAGGTCGCACGCATAGGGTTTCTCGCCGGTGTGCGTCCTTCTGTGGCAGTCTAAATGAAATTTGGTATGAAAAGATTTAGGACACAGATCACACTGAAACGGTTTCTCGCCTGTGTGACTTCTCATGTGTTTAACCACAGCCAACTTGTCAATAAAAAAATTACCACAAACTTCACACGAAAACGGCTTCTCGCCTGTGTGCGTCCTCCTGTGGCGGTCGAAGTTGATCTTGACCGTGAAAGCTTTGTGACACAGGTCACACGGATACGGCTTTTCAGGCAGGTGAACCTTGAAATGCGCTCTTAAGCCATCTCTACTGGCGTAGCTTTTTCCACAGGTGGAACATGAGAACGGCCTCTTGCCTGTGTGGAGTTTGCTGTGACGATCCAGACCTCGTTTGTTTCTGAAGGTCTTATTGCAGGATCCGCACGAGAACAGCTTCTCGTCTGTATGAACAGTGATGTGGGTTTTGCTGTGTTTTGTTAAGCTTTTTCTGCTTACGTAGCTTTTTCCACAGGCTGAACACGGAAATGGTTTCTCCCCTGTGTGGAGTCTGATGTGATAAACCAGATTTTGCCTCTTGGTGAAAGATTTATCACACAATCCACATGGGAATGGCTTCACTCCAAGGTGAGTTTTGATGTGTGCGCTTAAGCTACATCTGTTGATGTAGCTTTTACCACAGGTCTTGCATGAGAACGGTCTCTCACCTGTATGGGTTCTCATGTGCCGAACCAAACCACTGCTATAGCTGAACGGCTTACTGCACACTTTGCAGGTATGTTGATTCTCATTAGTGTGGTTTCTCATGTGAATTTTCAAGGCAGTTTTCCTGATGAAACGTTTTCCACATATTTTACAAGAACACATATTTTTCTGGAGCTTTTTCAGTTTTGAACGGTCAACAATGTTGCTCTGATTGATTGTCAGCTCTTCATCTCCATCTAGTGCATTATTGCATCTGTGCTGGTGTTGGTTTTCAGCTCTATATGAGTTTGAAGGGTGGATCTGGTCTTGGTTTGGGTCTGATTCACTGTGGTATTTTTCCTCATGTATAGGAGTTTCTCTGGAGGAATCCTGCTTCACTAAAAGTTGACCTTCACTCTGATGACTGTAGAGTTCCTCCTCCTCTTGTTTAATCTGAACAGGTTCTTGTTCCTCTTTAATGTGTGGAGGTTCTGGTTCCTCCTTTGTCTCCATCATCTGTTCATTTTTATTTTGGAATATTTCATCCCAACCAGCAGCCACCATGAAGGTGTCAGCTTCCTGCTTCACTACAGATTTCTCTTCATGAGAGATGTTGAGCTCAACTTGTTCTTCTTTGATCGGTTGATATTCTGGTTCCTCCTTAATCTCTGTAATCTGCAGTGGATCTGGTGCCTCTTTCATCTCTAGATCATTTGGTAAGTTGTGATCGGGAATGGAGTTGCTTTCTGGTTGAATGAGGAACTGATCACCAGCAACCACCCAGATGTTAACAGACATGATGCTGTTTGGGACCTGAAAGTAGAACAAAACAAATCAAATGTAATCATTTTGACAAAATGTATTTTTATGCATCGTTTACCTTATAAAAAAAACAAACAAAAAAACAAAACAAAAAAAAAATCAAAACAGATTTCAAGTGTTAGTAGGTTTCAGTGCATAATAATATGCCACCCTTCAGACCTGGGGGGGGCATGCTGGGCGTCCATTTCATCAAACGATCTGGTTGGGATGTATTTTCTTTCATCCACTGAACTGAAAACATCACTACTAAAACTCACCTCTCTACGTCCTGAAGCTGGACAGTCGTCTTTGGTGCTCGGCCTCTGACAGACAGACATGCACGAACGGTTCCTTCCTATTTTGTTAATTGAAGAAAGCATTTTGAAACATTCAAAGTGTAACCTGGTGAACTTTTAAAGAGTAATTTTAAAAGTTCAATATATATAATTTATAGATGTGTTATTCTTATTGCTAGTATTAATAGATATATATTTATATATTTGTTGTTGCTTTTTTTGTTTTGTTCTTGGTTTGTATACTTGTGTTCTGTTTTTCTTTTTACTTTATTTTATTGATCTACATACTCAATGTCGTTCATATTACCATTTCTGCTCACACTCTCACACACACACACACACACACACACACACACACACACACAGTTAATGATACTCATTCTCTGCAACACCATACCTCTATTTTCTTTTTTGTTAGCTCCGTGATTTTCTTTTCTTTTCATTATGTAATGCATCACACCATATGTTTTTGTTATTAATTTGATATTAAATTTTAAAAAAAGAGGAATTTTATGTGCATAAAAAATGTTTTTGAAGAGATATTTAATCTGCTGCAAAAATTCTATAAAACAATTAAGATTGCTAGAAGTAGTTTCTGGAGTAAAACTTAAATGGGACAATTAAATCAGTATAAAAAATATGTTTACAAATCGGAGGAGTCTATTATTTTTGTTAATAGATATTCCTTTGTGTTTACAGCAATGAAAACATATCCACTCTTTTAGACCGCCTCCACATAATCCTACATTGGAGTCATGAAACGCTGAAGAGCTAGTAGACTTCCTAACTTGTATGATACATTATTAGAGATTTTTTGGTATCATTTTGTTATTACTTTAGTTCATATTCAGTCTAATGTTAATTAATAGTTAATCAACATTCAGTCTATAGATCATTGTGATTTTCAGTTTAAAGTGTTCTCTTCCTTCTGTGTGTATAAACTGTCCTGGAGGCCCATCTGCCTGTTCGTCTTCATGTGAAACAGTTATCTGTGTTTCCCAGACCTTGAATTATGTTTCCACAGGTGCCTCCTTATCAACCAAATACTCCCTACCTTAGAAACTGCCTGTGTGCAGTAGTATTTTGTCTCTGCCGTCTTCCTTACCTATCCTCCCTCTTTTTGCTTGATAATAAAAGACAAGCTGTAACCAAAGGTATTCAGACGCTCAGTGAACGGCTTGGAGGAGCAGTTTACTGAGACTTCTCCTTTTCCAAAAGCTTGGTCAGAAAACTCATATACGATGTCTGTGGTTCTTTTATGTAGGTTTGAGGAAAATACCTATTATACATAATTTTGTTTAATGAGCCGTAAATCGCTGTGTGATTTGGATTAAAATCACAACACCTCCGCTCTGTTTGACGGTTAACTCCCCTTTGTTTCCCCTCCTAATATGGCGGACACACACGTTTCAGAAGCTAGGAGTCAAAGCTGCAGCTAGCAAGTATTTGTCTAATTTTGTGAAAAGACGGTTCTCTTACCAGCTAGGCCTGTTTTATTCTTTAGAAGAAGAGCCAGTAGTCACACAGCGTCCAACATATGTCCAATAATCTCCTTTGTGAAACTTTTTTGTTCGTTTCTCCAGCACGAAACTGGCTGCTTCTTGTCATGGGCGTTAGCTTCTCATAAAGCTAGCAGGCTAACTGATCTCGCTTTGGGTGTTAGCTGCTAAAACAGACAAAAACCGCTATTAAAGCGAAACTGTCAATATTTCCAGAGCTCACGACGAGCCAAGATGTGAAGAACGCTTTAAAAGAACAGCAGGACGAAACCAGTTCTTCTTCTTCTGGAATATTCTTCTTCTTCTCTTGTCTTGACGGTTACCAGTAAACTGAAGCTGTGCATCACCGGCACCTACTGGTTTGGAGTACGGCTCAAAATGGGTTTTTTTGTTTTAAACCTTCATTATCGATTGTCATATTTTTAATGAATTTTGTTTTCCTAAACAACCTAATTAAACTTGGAATAATTTAACTTTCTGAATCTCTTTGTAGTACATTTATTTAATTAAATGTTTCTCTATTTTTTTCTCTATATTCCTCCAACTTTTTATCTTAACGTACTAAAATATGTTCTTCTGTTTCAAGCAACAAAATGTAAACTGGATCCTGTGGATAAGGTTCAATTATTTAAAAAAAATGTAAACAATACAGACATAAATTATACAGAAAATCAAAAAGTAAAGGAAAAATATAAATTATATAACTGTGGCTCTGCTCCAATTGCCCAACTACACCCAAAATCTCATTCAAATGTCTAATAACTTACAAATAATACTTATGGTGATTAAAGTTGATCCCAGTAAATGTTAATCACCATAAGAACGATGATCTTAAATTACAGTCCAAGTTTAAATTGTCCACTTGGCTCTTACTGTCAATTTTTAGAGTACTTCTCAGATCTCTTATCTAATTTAGTGTTAAAAGTGAAAGGTCATTACACAGGAGATTTTAACATGGTGACACTGAAAGTGATGGCCAAGATGTAGCCATTAATGCTATCTTGTACTCAGTTGGCGTGGCTAAAATTATCCAGACCTACCCACTCTCGTTTTCATGCCCTGAACCCACAAAGCTTTAAAAAATAGTAGTTCCTCACAATCCAGTCCTAATTATTATTCCTTTAACATTTCAGTTAAATTTACAGTATAGAGTACAGAGTAGATAGTAATCAGTCAATGCTTGAACAACTTTTAGAGAATAATTTCCGGTTTTAATTTCCTCTGTATCTCAAAAAACAAAACAGATGCCAGCAATTTAATCTCTATTCTTTCACAAATGTATTTTTAATTTTATTCCATTAACTGCCCTGAATGAAGAACATACTTGAACCAAAAATGTAGTTGATTTAAGACTTTTTCGTTCACAAGCATTGTAGTTCTAATGTAATTTTCTTCCCGTTAAGCCATTTTCAGGTCAACTCACCATTTTTTTCTCCCTTTAGTTAGATTAATACAAAGCAGTAGACCTAAAATAAAACTTCAAGTATATGCAGGTATATCTTTCTGTGTTTTCATGTTAGAACCTTTACGTAACCAGGAAGAAAAAAAACCTGTGAGATTAAAATCTAATTTACCAGAATGTCCTGAGCTGTACAGCAGCAAAGAAAGATAAAAATCAGAAAATGTAAATTTTCTTAGAATAAGAGGATCAACAGCCTGAAACACTTAATATCAAAATGATCATTTCCTTTTAGCGTAATTTCCTTAAAAATTTAAGTGTTAAGGACATCCACTTGTTTAACATATTTAAGGCAATGCAATATCTATATTCAGAATTTATACTGAGCAACAACTTGATATTTGCTGATTTTGAATATGCAAGGCAAACAAAGAGTCTCAAAACTGAACCTTGAGGGACTCCATAAATTAAGACGTTTTATTTTTGACCTGAATGAGTCAATATTCGTGGGCATGAACAGCAAATGATCATTTTATTGCAATTTATTACCATGAAAATCTAAAAGTGCAACAAAAACTGAATTGCCCTGATTTAAACACATTTTTAAATGTTTAAGTATGTAAACCATACTTTACCTAGCTATGGGTCACATTCCCACTGTGGGTCAAATAAATGATGTTTTGCAAACTTCCTAAGGTTTATTTTCACATACATGTGCAGTCAGTTTATATCTGACAGTGAATAATTTACCACACAGTTCACAGAAATACGACTTTTCACCTGTATGAGTCCGGATGTGCATAGTCAAACTGTACGGTTTGGAGAACTTCTCTCCACAGGTGACGCATGAGAAGACCTGCTCACCTGTAGGGCTCCTCAGGTGATCGTCCAGCTGAACGCTGGCGGTAAAAGACGCATCACAAACATTAAAGGAAACTGATTCTCAGGCTTCTTGTTCGTGTGATTTGCCATGTGCTTTACCATAGCGTTCCTGCCACTAAATAATTTACCACATGCTTGACACTAAAAATGTTTCTCTTCTGTGTGAGACCACTTGTGGCGCTCCAAGTCCTTTCTGTTTAGGAATGATTTAGCACACAGGTCACAGCTTGTCACTCAGGTGAACTCTGCTGTGTGACGCAAGGCTGCGTAAGTGAGGAAAGCATTTTCCGCATGTGGGACACGGAAACGGCTTCTCGTCTATGTGACGTGTGGCGTGACGAGCCAGAGATCGACTGTGTCTGAAGGATTTGTCACAGGATTCACACGAGAACAGCTTCTCCTCTGTGTGGACTCTGAGGTGGCAAGTCAGATACTGCATCCTGACAAAAGATTTATCACACACACTACAAGTGAAAGGTTTATTTTCCAGATGATCTTTCATGTGTGCGTTTAAACTACCTCTATCAATGTAGCTTTTTCCACAGGCCATGCATGAGAACGGTCTCTCGCCTGTATGGGTTCCCATGTGACGAACCAAATGACTGGTGCATCTGAAAGACGTGCAGCAGACTTTACAGGAATGTGGCTTCTCACCAGTGTGGATTCTCATGTGAACCTTTAAAGTACTTTTCTTTGTGAAACAATTTCCACATATTTTGCAAGAATGCGTGTTTTTATTTCGCTTTTTCACTTTAGAACGGTCAACATCGTCACTCTGATTCATTGTCTGCTGTGGATTTCCATCCAGTACCTGGTGGCCATCATTGCATCTGTCCTGGTTTTCAGCTTCAGGGGAGTTTGAAGAGTGGATCTGGTTTAGGTTTGGGTCTGATTCACTTTGGTCTGTTTCCTCATAGAGAGGAGGTTTTCTGGAGGAATCCTGCTTCACTGCAAGCTGATCTTCATCCTGATTAATGTAGACTTCTTCCTGTTCTTTTTTAATCTGCACAGATTCATGTTCCTGCAGTTCCTCTTTAATTTGTTCAGATTCTGGTTCTTCTTTAATATCTGTCATCTGCTGCAGCTCTGGTTTAGTCTGGAATATTTTATCATAAGCAGTAGCCACCATAAAGGTGTTGGCCTCCAGTTTCACATCTTGACAGACATCAAACTCAACTTGTTCTCCTTTGATCGGCTGATATTCTGGCTCCTCTTTAATCTGCTGTAGATCTGGTTCCTTGAGTTCCTCTTTCATCTCTCTATTGTTTGGTAAGTTGTGATCATAAATGGAGTTACTTTCTGGTTTAATAAACTGATCACCACCAACCTCCCACATATTTACAGACATGATGCTTCAGGAGATCTAGAGGCAGAACAAATGAAACAATTTAATGTCAAAGACTTTGACAAAATGAACATAAGACTTGCTTCAGTTAAATTTTTTAACTAAATGAATAAGACAGTGGTTTCCAAACATTTTCTGCCCCCCCCCCACCCTCCATGGATT
>NW_015113263.1:7213-8253 GCF_001443285.1 Poecilia latipinna | reverse complement strand
GTGGCACATCTAAACACTGCAGGACAGCGGCCCTTGAGGACTGGAGTTTGACACCCCTGCAGTAGACTGTAGTATTGGACTACGAATTGGACTAAAATCACAGTACCGCCTCTCTCATTATAACTGGCCGCTGTTTACCCTCTAAATATGGCGGACGCGCTTACGTGTTCTAGCGCCTAGCAGTCAGTATAGCTAGTAAGTGTTGTCTCAGTTCTTCTCTTACCGTATATTCTTACTTTTATTCGGTGGAAGAAGAGCTGAAGGCCACAGAGTCCAATGTAACTGTCCAAAAATCTTCGTGTGGATCTTTTTTTGCTTACTTAATTTTAAGGGGAAAGCCAGTTAGCCCCCGGGCTAACTCCGACCAGTTAGCTCTGAGGCTAACTGGTGTCTTTCAGGGTGTTAGAGCTGTTAAAATAGACACACATCGGTATTAATGGTAGACTTCAAATATTATCAGAGACAATGAGGCAAGGTGTGACGAAAGTTTTAAATGAAGAGCAGAACGAAACTAGAGTTGATTTTTGGTTCTTGCGGTTGCTAACCGGAAGTTGGATTACTACTTCCTTAGTTTGAAGCGGCAGCTTGCATCCAAGTTTGCGCTACTGCCATCTGTTGGATCATATACATAATATAAAAAACAAACATACACGCAACGTCACCTTTTCCCATTCTATCACATAATTTCTTATAGGAAGTGAATAGGAAGTATATCATTCACATACTTCCTATGCACACTGGAGAACAAATTTATCCCGGATAAATGACTCCTAAATCTCTGATCCCATAATTGAGCCTTGAGGCAGAACACAAAAAGGGGATGTTTGAGCTGAATGGACCCATGTTCATGCATATCAATAATAGATGATTGGATTGGAGCATTTTAATTCCATTGGTTCTGCACAATTGACAAAAAACCTGACTTGTCCTGTTTTAAACGCAATGGTATGAAATGTCTTGTAAAATGATAAAATAGGTAATATGAAGAGTTAATATAGTTATGGGTTGGATTCCATCTGTGGGTCAAATAAATTATGTTT
>NW_015113263.1:0-575 GCF_001443285.1 Poecilia latipinna | reverse complement strand
CCCAGCAACAAATCCTAAGCGATGTCGTGTGGAACTATAACGCACTGAGTGAATGGGGAAGTTTGCGTGTTGTGGTGGAAAATTACCTCGGTGTTGGGGCTGAAGCACGTAAAAATGCCTCAGTCTAATATGGCATAAAAACAATGCCATACTTGACTTAGTTTGGCTATGTCGAGGCTCACCCCAGGTGAAAACAGTATACTTTAAGTATATTTCAAACATACTTACATTTGTGAAAGTACATTTTAAGTCAACTAAGTATTAAGTGTACAACCTAAAATATATCTGAAGTATACTAAAAGTATATTTGTACCAATTTCGAAATTAGAACTTTAAACACAAACATAATTGTGCTGCCTTTTGTTTAGTTAAGCTGGACCAGCAAGGTTTTGAAAACCGCACTAGAGCACCCCCTGGTGGATATTTTTATGTTGCTTTTGTGATGCTAAAAGAAAAAAATAGATTAAAGATGGTGGAACGCAACACCAAACAACTCGTGGAGTAGCTGATTATTGTCTTTATTTGTTGTGTTTCAGACAAGATTTGTTCGTAAGTATTTGTTAATTGTGAAAATA